>NC_057882.1:2630600-2930600 GCF_019740435.1 Gambusia affinis
GGCATTTCAAAGTTTCTTTTTGCATTTTGGATCAAATCCAAAATCAAACATCATAACAGTCATCTGCATGACAACTGCTAGCAGAACTACCTGTTTTATGTTAGTCATAAGATTTCTGTAGTGAAATTCCTTTTACTCTTATTTGACTATTCAGATTTTTTGAGAAATATTATTTTTAATACTGAAATACCAAACCTTAATTATGAAAATGTTCTATTTCTTGAATAACCTGCTTTGTGGACTACAATATGGGTCAAGGTTGATGAAAGGTTCAGAACTAATCAGTTAATTGAAGCTTTTTATCTCACGAAGCTCATCACTTGTAGTCTTATCCAGATTCTCCACTCCATTCCAAGCACAACTTGCTCCTGCACCTTCCTGCACTGTACTCTTGCTTTGTCGTTACAAATGACCGGTGAGATGATGAATGTTGTTGTCATTCCGACACAGTGCTGCAGTTCAGGCTTTAAGGGGATCAATGTGAACCTCCCCTCCCCAGAGATCCATTGTGCTCTCAGCAAGCCTGGCTACAGCACTCACACAAAGACCACAGCATGACAGCAACACCTCACTCAGTCGATCTGAGCACAGCCGCCATGAAAGTCAATAAGTGAAAGAGGGGCTTTTTTCACCTTTAATTAGATGTCAGCCACACATGCAGCACAGGCTGTCACATCCCCTTTAAAGGAAGCCTTACATTTCAAGTTTGGCCATTTTTGTGTTTTTGCATAAAGCAGAGTGACTTCTCCCACTGAAACAGGCTGAGTGCTCTTTACCGCCTGCACTTTACATTTCTGCTGCCTTATAAAAGTTTCTGCTCGATGCAGTTTGATTTGTTGTCCACTGTTTTATTATTAGTCTCTAAATTAAAGTGAAAGGACGAATGCACTTTCTTTTGACTTGCTGGATGACAAGATCAATACCACTCTTTCATCTGTGTGTTAAATTTCAGACAAGAGCAAGAAGTCTCTGAAAGTCCAACACCACTGAACGTCTCATGAACAGGTTGCACTCATTTTATTTATTTGCTTTTGTAGACTGAGCTCTCCATATCCAAAGTGCGTGTTTGCAAATGTGAACCTTGCGGCTCTTCTACGTGTAAAATTCCTTGAGTGGATGTAAAAAAAAAAGCAATCTATGGTAATTGGTTTGGTTTAGCAAACCATAACTAAACAAGAACGAGTGATGTCAGTCAAAATCAGTGCACCACATGATTATTAGGAAATAATAAAGCCAAATAGCTTTCAGTCTCAGATACTGCTGTTATCAATACTTACCTGCAAAGTCTTAAGATTTCGTCTCCAACCTTTCCAGATCTATGTGGTGTGTAGCTAGTTATTCAGTCTAGATATTTCCCCACTCAGTGTGCATTTCTGTAGCTCCTCCAGAGCTACCATGAGTTTCTCGACTGCTTGTCTGAGTCAGGATCTCCTTACCAAGTGCATTTAGAAGGAAAATGCATGCTGCCATGTTTTTCTCATTTGTTTGCTGGTTTTGTTTCTTTTAGGTGTTTTATGCAAAGCATACTAAAAGCCATGAATCATATTCCTTCCCCTTTCCAGTCATGTAGCACTTTTTGCTGATATTTCACCAAAAGAAATGCCAATAAAATACAATGTTACAAGTTACCCAGACATTTTAGCTAAGAATATGCTTATATTTCCTTTGGCTTGAGCAGGTGACTGTACAGATAGATAAGATGTGGTGTTTCAGCTCCTCATGGAGCTTATGCATTTTTCTGTCTTAAGATTTCTGAAGTATTCTTCTGAAGGTGACCTTGCAGGCTGCTCTCTTTGCTCCTGTCAAATGTGTGACTAAAGTAAAGGTTTTGCCTTCTTTTTTATTTTTGTTCTCTTCAAGTCTTTCATGTTGTGGGATCTTGCTCTCTGGCGCCTACACATCAAACTTTTTTTTTTTTATCATAAAAGAACAAAGGCACCCCTGATGAATAAAAGAAAAGAAGTTTGCTCAGCGCACTGTTCCTACGTCTGCTGTGACAGACAACAATCTGTGTGATACGAACAAACACATCAGGTGAGTTTTCTTTCATCAGAACAGTAATATTTAATAATGTGTGAAAACTATAGTTAGGTTCTTATTAAAGAATAATGTTCTGTGATATTTCCATTTTCTTTTCTTGTACTTTTAGAAATTTATGAACTGTGCAGCCTGTTTGTTTTGGACTGAGACTTGCTGGGTGGCTTATTCCTTACCTGACTGAGCTCATATCGTCCTTCACTGACCAGAGGCCGAGATAATAAGATTTGGGAGTCAGAGGTGTCACCTGGCTGCCAGCATCCCAGAGACGCGCATTTTACAATCTGAAGAAAATGGACATCCATAACACACTGCGGCTTCGGAGGCTTTGAACCTCTCTTCACATAATTGGAGCTCCAAATGCTACTGAGGGGGTTTTGCTTGGAAATCCTGAGCAGTTAATCTTGCTGTGTCTCAGCGGTATGGGATAAGAGCTGACTTTTATTTGCCAACATGACTGCAGTGGAAAAGCCCCAGTTCTAACCAGGATGTTTTTCCTTGAAACAGAACCTTAGTTTATTGTGTTTAGAGAATAATTTTAGCTTGGAGTTGAAACACTAAAGCTACTTATTAACAGTAGTAATATGTGGTTGATTCTATAATCCTACTGCAGCAATGCATCCTCAAACTAGCTTTCTGCTTATATATATATATATATATATATATATATATATATATATATATATATATATATATATATATATATATATATATATATATATATATATATATATATATATATATATATATATATATATATATATATATATATATATATATATATATATATATATATATATATATATATATATATATATATATATATATATATATATATATATATATATATATATATATATTGGACTGAGCTGCCAAAAATCATTACTGCAGAAGTCTTGGTCATTGTGTGTCTGTTCTCTCTGACTAAACTTAGTCTGGTGTTCATGTTTTTTTTTTTTTTTTTAGAAAGCAGTGCTCTCCTCCTGTGACACCTATGATACAAGTTTAATTGTGTCTTCTCATTTCTGATCTGCACAGGCATGTACTTTCATAACAACATGCCCATAAGGGATTTGGGTGTTTCATCTTTTCCTAGTGTTTAAAGACAATCACATTTTCAAACACTGCAATATTATGGCATTATTCTCATGCCACCAACCTAAGTGCACAGTGAGACTGATATGAGAGTATATACAAGGGGGGGAAAGAAGCACTAATTTGTGGTGTGCACATTTAAATTCCACCCTCTCTATACATGTTGTGGCACGCAGTCAACTCTGAACTCTTGCTCTGCCTCGTCTATGATCCATTCACAACTCATCCAAGTGTATGTAAATAAACCACACTTTGTGACGCGTCATGAGAGGGTCATGAAGAAACCACTCCATGTTATAGAGAGCAGTTTAGAAGGTATTGGAATGTTAAATTTTGTGTTTGAATTCAGCTGGTTTATGGAGTAAATCTGACCTGTTTTGGGTCTCACAGCTGATGAACACACTGTCTGTGAATGGCCATTTACACACTTTAGTTATTGATTTCAGCCATTAAGATGAAAGTTTGAAAGAAACAGATGGATACTTAACATCGCCATCACATCGCCCTGTTGGTAAAAGAAAAACGCCCAGGTTTGTTCACTGGTCCACTGGTTCTCACCATGTTTGGCCCAGATAACTTTTGCTGTCAGGGTAAATGTTGTGCAAGACATACATATCTTAATGCAGTCCACACTGACTGACTGCATCTAGTAGATGTAACACCAAGGCATTCTCCAGCCAGCTGAGAAACTCTCAATAAGCACAAGCACTAATTGAAAAATGGAACAAAAGATGAAAACTTCCAAATATATATTTCTAATTATATATCTGCACACCTTCCTAGTTATACCCATTGACAGTAAAAACTGAGTTTGGGCTTATTGCAAATACTGTAAATGAAAAGCTTCTGTTAACATCCCCAGGTAGTTGGTCAGTTTTGGAGACAAGACTTTTGAAACTTTGATACTTGTTTTCACTCTAATCTTGTTTGCCAGCATTCAAATGGCCACATCCTGATGTTTTTTTTTTCTTTTTGTCCTGATTTCTATGTGTTTAACTTTATTAGAAAGCTTAGTATTTATACTTTCATGTAGTTTGTTCTTGGTTTGATTGTGGCTGGTCACAGTCAGATCTTTTTCATCCAATCAGAGAATTGCTTGGATGAAAAAATAACTGGTCACAACCAGCAAGTCAAAATACTGCAATAACTGGAAGAAATGGCAAAACAAGGCACTGATCCAGCGAAAACTCCAGATGAACATAATATCAACACTTGAATTTTGCTAATTAAGATTATGGGGTAAAGCATTCAAATATGCTTCGTTTGCATTTTATGTAGTATTTAGAAGTTACTCAAGCCTCACTTTTGAAAAGCTTCCTATGTCACTGCTCTTTTAGGTCCCTAACTTACATGGTAGCATTTATGGAGTCTTATTTAGCATCCTGCAGTCTGCTTTCACTGTGAGACCTGGTCATGTTGGCAGTTTTGTTGAATGTCCTCAACTTTGAACATTAGATCATTTGCCACAACTTGGAATTGCTTAATTCAAATCATTTTGAGAATTCCTCAAATCTCTTATCAGACTCACAGCATTGAACATCCATATGTCAAAATCTGTTAGGCTATTTTACCACACTCCACCATGAACTATTGCACTACTATACTGAGAAGGAAGGTTCTCAACTGTCCTGATGGACTTTATCTTCATTTGCAAATTATAAATCATGTCAGCAGAATAAATGATAAATCCCTCCTTCTTTTAGTGCCTTGCAGGGCCCAATAAAGCCGAAAAAACTAAATCCCTCTTGCACTTCATTATTTCCATCTTGTAAGGCACTTGTCCAAGATCATCTAATATATAATCCGCTCTGTTAATGTATTCCTTGTCCTGAGAGATGCTGTGACAAGTTGAGCATCATAGCATCATATAAGGCCGAAGAAAATGGGCCATGCAGCAGAAACATTATTGCTCTTGTTTCAACAACGCCACTGAAAGCTGCAGTCGGCCACAGCTTATTGCATACCGAGGTACATGCTCACAGGATTTGTCTGAAACTGTGAGAAAGATGACAACCACAGACAACAAAGAGTGACAAGGAAAGGAGTTTGCTGCTAAAAGGAAGTATTAAACAAAATACAAAAATAATGGAGAGAAACAAGAATAACATCTGTCCTGTCATGATAATTTTTGTAGCACTTGTATTCCAGCATTACTACAATGAGTCATTCAGCAAAGGTTTGTGAAGTATTATTACTAGTTTTAGAAACTATTCAGCCTGCCTGATAGTCTACTGGGGGATGGATTCAACCTCCCAGACCTCTAAAGTCTCCTGGTTCGGGTTGTACCCTGCATCACCAGAACCAGAACCACACATGGAGAAGCAGCATCCAGCTTCTATGCTCCACTAACCTGGAACCAACCTCCAGAAAACTGCAAAATAGCCGAAACAATGAGTTCCTTTAACTCAAGGCCAAAACTCATCTGTTGTCTTTGGTTCCCAATGGTGGGAAAATGAATCAACATTTTCGATGTGTATTTACTTGGTGATTATAATGAAAACATTTGACAAAATGGAAAATGTTTATTGCTGATAGAAAATATATTTACTGTATCAGGTTTTTATGACGTACTTTGAACTGCTCTGTTGGTGATATGTTCTATACAAATAAGCTACACTGTTAGACTTTTTATTGTAATTTTACAGTACCTTACTGGCAACACTGTTGCCAGTAAGTTACTGTAGAATGGTAATTACAGTAACTTACTGGCAACAGTGTTGCCAGTAAGTTGCCAGCAAGGTACTGTAATTACCATTCTACAGTACCTTACTGGCAACAGTGTTGCCAGTAAGGTACTGTAATCACCATTCTACAGTAACTTACTGGCGACTTACTGGCAACAGTGTTGCCAGTAAGTTACTGTAATCACCATTCTACGGTAACTTACTGGCAACTTACTGGCAACAGTGTTGCCAGTATGCGTTACTGTAATCACCATTCTACGGTAACTTACTGGCAACTTACTAACAGTGTTGCCAGTAAGTTACTGTAATCACCATTCTACAGTACCTTTACTGTTATGATATTTCACAGTTAATTTTTACTGTGAGTGTGATTTGCAGTTATAACTGCTTTACTGTAAATGTAGTTTATAGCATAAAACTGTAAATGTATTTTATAGTAAAGCTGGTCTACTGTAAACTTGTTTCACAACATAATGTCAGTTTTACTGTAAATTAAAGTTTACATTTTTTAATACAAGAATATTTTACCATAAACCGAAAAGTTTCACAAAAGAAATTTTAGTCCAAGTACTGTGAATAAAAACAGGTATTTATTTTCAGCAGATTTGTTGAAATAAAATCCATTTATATATTCGCAATGTCATAAAGAACAAAGTCACAATATAATATACAATGTGCTATAAAACAACAAAACCATAGAACACACTACAGGTCATGTCAATATTTTTATGGCACATGTATGTAGCAACATGAACATGTGTGCATCAAGTACCAGCCATAAACTATTAAAGACTGACTTTTAAAAAATATATAGAATATACTTCATTTAAAAAACCAGCAGAGGCTGCATTGTCAGAAAGCAGTTAACAGTAGCTTAAATGTGCTCTGTTACACAATACATCACAGTAACAGTGCAAGTGCGATAATGTACTATATGGTAGGCATTCATATCAATAAATATTGTTATATCAGATGCATTTCCTACATTAGAAGAACTTTTATTCCATTTGTCAAACAAAATCAGTGGGATCCATCTTGTGGAAGCTGAACTGTAAAGAATAAGACGATGTGGGAGGTCATGAGATGGTCAGGAAGTTATCTACATTTTCAAATCAACAGGAAGGCTGACAAATTAAACTGAAGTGACAATGTCCAAATGCATAAAATCATTGGCATAAAGCAGCATTAAGTTGATAATTTGTTTAAAAAAAAAAATCAATTACACTGAAGTGATAATAGAAGCTGCATAAAGAATGAGCAGGACTGGCTTCACTTCAGGTTTTTGGATTGTTTATGGCAAAAGCAGTCAGTCAGTCTTCACTAATTCAAACGATTGCGTACTGTATTGAGACCCTGCAAATGTCCCCAAGGAGACGATGAAGTACAACATGTCATAACAATCTTTTTAGTCATTTTGTTGGTGCTGATGGATTACTGCAAAGGTGTGCCTAATAAACTGAAAACTGCATAGTATAAAAAAAAACACCTCAATTAAACGACTACACACTTAAACATTTCTGTGATTTAGTAAGAGATGCAGCGACATCCACTTTTTACCACGGACACAGAAAAGATGCAGGCTACTCTAAAGGGCTATTGTGTAGGAATCGCATGCCATTTATAAATAATCATTAAAATCATATTAAAAAGGCTAAAGTAAAGTCAGAACATGCAAGATAGGAGGAAAAGACAATAAAATAATAAACATTTGGTAAAATGCTTACCTAGTTGGAAGTCCTCTATTCAAATTCAGCGAGTCGTTTGAGGAAGGTGTTGATCCGGGAGTTGACACTGACTACTTTCCTCTTGACAAGACTTCCCATCTTGCAGCTTGTACTGACTTTGGCTGTGCATTTGGTACCAACATCTGGATTGATCCTCACAAAGAATCTTTTAACAGAAATAAAATATATTAATTGTATTTTTTAAAATGAAGACATACAATACAGCAATCAGCTATGGTTCTTCATCATCAGTCAAACTGTCATTAAATTTAATTCATAAATGGCTTGGTGTAGAGTACTTACAGTTGTATCATCTCCAGCGTGGTGGATGCTGACTCCTGATACTCCAGATTGAAGTCATAATATGACCCAAAAAAGACAGCAAGGACACTGGCAAAGTCATGTAGTTGCTCAGGTTCGAAAAATACCTTCTTCTCCATACTGACCATCCACCAGGTTGCAGACATCAAGCTATTTCCTAAAATAGACAAACCCTTGTCAGGCTAATGCTAGTGAGTAAAAGTACAGACTACCATAACTATTACATACATTGCTACAAAAAAATTATAGTGATAGAAAATATTCCTCTTACCAAGCATGATTACCCTTGGTGTTGTAGGTAAGGTCATTTCCATCTCAACAGACATCTTGGTGGAAGATACCTTTGAAACATAAAAGGAAAACTCTTAAATATGAATTACTGGTAGTAATTTATATTTAAAGGGCCAGTTCACCCAGATTACAACAGGTTTTTGAGAACCTCACCCCGGAGACTAGACTAGACTTTACCCCTACATCCTGCTACCACTCTGAAACAACGGATGTGAATGACAGTTTGTGAGGCTAAATGAATTTTTTTAAAGCATTACATTCCACAAATACAGTATCTGAATGGCTAAGTACAATATGGGTTAACAAAATGTTTGTAATTTGGGTGAATTGATCCCTTTAACAAATTAATTGAACAATTCTGATTTAAGATGTGTGTTTTAAGTTAAGAGTCGATATAAAATTACATCAACCAAGATGAAGATTGAGTCCTCTTTTTCTTCTAAATGTTTTATTTTTCTCTGACGGAAGTAGGACATTGCTCTATTCCACAACGAAACCGATAATTAGCTGTGTGTTGATGTTTCTTCACATGAGTACAAAATTCTCTAAATTCTGAAGTACAAATGCTGCAGAATTTACACCTGTACATAGTTGCACCTGTTAGTACTGACTTAACTTTAAATTTGCAAGAGCATGGTTTAAACAGGTGAACAGTCCTTATATGTAACCAGGGTTGGAAATTAACTTTTTTGTCCACCTGCCACTGTGGCTGAACCAACTCAAAAAATAACAGAAACCACTTGAATGTTTTCCACCTTTGTCCTCATTTACAGACTCTTATACACTATGTTGGAGATGTAATGATACTTTAGCAGGCTAACTAGCTGTAGCAAGCTCAAAGTTATAGATTAGGTTAGCTGCTCCTCTACATTTCCAGATTATTTTGTGGCTTCAAATATGTTTGAAGAGCTGTCTTTTTACCTGTTGTCTTGTCTTTTCAAGAGTTGAAACTATGTTAGCACTCAGCAGGACAAAACTGCACAGCCACTTGGAGGGAAAAAGCTTGGGAGTTAAAAAAGTCATCTGACAAAAAGAAAAAAAAGAACAACGTTAGAATTCATCCTTGTTGACCTAGCTAATCTGCACTCTTAAAATTTGCAAGGTCATGGTTTAAACAAATGAACAGTTAGATGTATTTTTTTAAAAAAAAGGGGGGGGGATCAATTATCAGTTAACGTTATATTGTTCGACAAAGGATGTAACAACAATGCTAACAGACACTCATCACTGAGCTTATCTCAACCCAAAGCTAGTCGCTCGAGGAAGATTTAGCGGCAAAAGCCAAGCTAAAACCTTCGGTAAAATTAGCACCTTAGCTAACGTTAATTCCGAACCAGCTCAAAAAATAACACCATCATATTTTTCTATCTTTCACCTCATGCTAAGTTATAGCATTATAGCATGATGCTATAAGTTACGTTAGCTCCATCTAAAATATACATTGGCTTCAAACAGTTTTCTAAGTGTTTTTTTTACCTGTCTTGCGAAGAGCTGAAGCAGTGTGAGCCCACAGCACGGCGACAGAGCTGCACTTGCACTTGGACGGAAAAAGCTTCGGAGTTTAAAACAAACGTCATCAGAAAAACGTTGGAAGCGAAGCCACCCTTGATGACGTAGCTAGATAAACTGCATATTAATGTTAGCTAGGATGTGAAAAAACAAAAATACATGCTCTCTTTCTGCCTTAAAATATGTTAACCACTAAAGGAGTAAAAATACAGAAACAGAGAACCACGATGAAACATCTATGATGACCGTTGGAAATCAAATAGAATTCTTACATGGCCAGCGCAAAGACATTATTAGTACAGTACCACTACTGCAATGTGTAAACAGTAAATTACAACTTCAAAACATACAGTAAGTTACTGTAATGCTATGTACTATACCCATAATGCAATGCAAATTACAGTAACTAATTGTAAAGATGTTTTATGTTAGTTTACTGGGCATTTTGCGGTATTTAGCTGTAAAAAATACAGTAAAGGCTAACAGTGCAAGATATTATAAATACAGTACCACTACTGCAATGTGTAAACAGTAAATTACTGCAACTTCAAAACATACAGTAAGTTACTGTAATACTATGTCCTTTACCCATAATGCAATGCAAATTACAGTAACTAATTGTAAAGATGTTTTATGTTAGTTTTACTGGGCATTTTCCGGTATTTAGCTGTAGAAAATACAGCAAAGGCTAACAGTGTAGTTTCTCAGCCATCATTGTTCAGGTAATGTGTTACAAGAGAGATGGGCTGAGCATCTATATTTTTACTGTGTGAAACTGTGTGCCAACTTGAAAATATGGAAACAGTTCAATTTATATTGATTTTTATATGTTGAAAAATTCTATTAATTTGAAATATTATTCACTACTTTGGGCGGCTAAGCCCTCAAAACTGCTTAATGCAACTACTGCAAAGTTCCTGGTGACACAGTTATTAAGGGAGGAGGGGGAGTTGATTCAAAATACAACACTTATCTGACTGCAGCCAGATTTGTCACATTTTTTATGTCTACCTTTTGGTTGTAAGCAGTCGTTGCTTCAGGTGCTGACAGGGTTCAAGGCTCTGTAGTCCTGGACAGGGTGCTGACCAGTTTGATCTCCATAGATATTTATGCTAACTTCCCAAAAATGACCAGTTATTAAAAACCTCCCTTAAAGGTTTTATTTTATGATAACATCAACATGTTTTGAAGTAATTTTAAAGGGCTTGTGCATCAGTACTGAAAGGTGAATATTTCATTTTACCCAGAAGGTTATAATCGTCACAGTTCTGTTTCTGTGCTTATCAAATGGTCACAAGAAGACAAACAACCCGGAGTTTGTTGAGCTTTACTGGCAGTGTGGCTCAATATCTGTTAATGTGTTAACAACAGCTAGTAAGACATATCTGGGGACCACAGGTGAAACTGAAAAATCCTCCACAAGCTCTTCACCTGCATATAAAGCCTGAATACCGTTAGCTTAACGTTTCAATGAGCACGCTTCATTAGCACAACGCTGGATGTAACCTACTAATGAGGTCACATCCATTCCTAAATTAATCGCTCACTGATTTATTGATTTTTTTTCATTTATTTGCACCTTATGATAAACTTGATCTAAAACTAGATAAGAAAGGTCTAATTTAACTTCAGACTGAGAAAAAATATTCATGTATATATTTATTTATTCTGTTTATATAAACTTTTACATTTCATCTCTCGTTTTTTTTTATTATTTGAGTGCACAGACAAATTGTCCACTTTCCTCACTTTCTCCCTCCCTTTGCAGAGATCAATATCTGAGATAAAATAAATGGTAAAGTGAGATAACAGCAACTAATGCAAATTGTAGAGTAGTAAATTGTGAAAGAGAGGAAAGTGGACAACTTGTCTATGCACTCAAATAAAAGAGAGATGACATTTATACACACAAAATACAAATATACATGAACAATTGTGTATCTCAGACATCTGAGATGCCTGATTAAAACCTTGAGATACTTTCACACTGGCTGTTTAGTTAACAGTGCATGTTGTTTCAGACCTGTCTCACATGAAAGTTTTTTGATATACAATTGCACATTGGACTCCATCTACCAAGATTTTTAAATAAGCCGCTTGTTGTTTGAGTTTTATTTGCACAGTCCAAAGATCAGTATATACAGCAGCTGTATAAACAGGTAAATCCTTCTCAAGTTCAGGACAGTGTTGCTTGTACTGCAGCAGGTGAAGTTTGCCTACAGCAAAGATGAGGTCCTTCTTTTTTCTTGGGACATTGTTGGTCTGCGGTCTGGTTGGATCCCAGGAAACCATAGAAACCCAACTCCAGCAGATCATGGCCAGACTGGAGAAAATTGAGAGGGAGAACGAAGAGCGAGGTTAGTTAGCTGATTTCCTCATCTCTTTCAGTCATGTTTATGTTGTAGTGAGTACAAGCTTCAGGTTATTAATGGAAATTATCTGTGCTTCCAAAGCCAACAGGCCTCAAGTGGCATTCACTGCTGCACTCCTCGAGTCGCAGAATTGGACCTCCATAGGGCCTTTTGATAGTTGTCACACTCTGGAGTTCAGGAACGTGATAACGAACATTGGCAATGCGTATAATCCAGAGACAGGTACCTTCAACTATTACTACTAGTTATGGTTTTACCTTGTATTGCATTGGTCTGTAATTAAAGATATTAAACATTGGACAACAATGGAAGTTTTGAAGTTGTTGGTCATTGTACATTGTCCAGGTGTCGGCATCTCTCTCTCTAACACTGATGAGATGTTTGGACCTTGCTCTTTGTTCCTATCTGCCTGCAGGAATTTTCACAGCCCCAGTGAAAGGACTCTACTACTTCCGGTTCACCGGAATAGTTGGCAAGACAGGGAAGCTGAACGCAAGACTGAAGAAAAACAGTGAGAACATTGTCGCAATCTACCACAAAGCAGGGAGACAAGCCAGCGCTTCCAACGGAGTGGCGCTGGAGCTGGAGGAGGGGAACGAGATCTACATCCAGATCTGGGACAACGACCTGACCATTGCAGATCAAAGCCGGCTCAGCACCTTCAGCGGGTTCCTTGTCTTCCCTCTTTGAGGGAAACCCCTGACCACCAAAATGCAAAACGCATGATGTCATCTCTTGAATGTTTTGTGTAACTGAAAACTACAAACATAAAAAAAATAAAAACATAACACTCTACCAAGTTGTGCTGTATTTTTCTTCATTTAGTATTTGCTGCCAATTCTTTTTTTTCTTTGTTTTTTACAAGACTTATAGACTTCAATCATTTTTTCTGACTCTTTAGATCTTTTGTATTCACACTCACTCTGGGTTGCAGTCGTCTAATTATGTGTAAGTAATATAAACTTGCGTTTGAGTCTAATAATTTTAGGTGGGAAAAATTGTTTTGTAAAAAAAAAAAAAAATTGTAAAAAGAAAATGCATTTTCTTCATGTTCTATTGTGTATTTTATTACTTTAATTTTTTAATAACATCAAAAATTCTTAGAGAAATTTTAAGAGCTTTGCTCTATTTAAACCTGAGACATTTCGATTGTTGTGGTCCTGACTGTTGAAGTGAGGGTAGAAACCATGAGGTCCAAAGAGCTGTCTGAGGCTTTTAGAAATTACGGTAGGTAGTTTATGATTTGACAGTAAGTCTGTTATCAGTTCATATGGAGCAGAATGATAACATTCTATATATATATATATATATATATATATATATATATATATATATATATATATATATATATATATATATATATATATGAGACTGCACAGTGGCGCGGTAGAGTTGTTGCCTTGCAGCAAGAAGGTCCTGGGTTCGATTCCCGGCCGGAGGGTCTTTCTGGATGGAGTTTGCATGTTCTCCCTGTGCATGCTGGGTTCTCTCTGGGTTCTCCGGCTTCCTCCAACAGTCCAAAAACATGACTGTCAGGTTAATTGATCTCTCTAAATTCTCCCTAGGTGTGAGTGTGTGTGTGAATGGTTGTGTGTCCTGTATGTCTCTGTGTTGCCCTGTGACAGACTGGCGACCTGTCCAGTGTTTACCCCGCCTCTTGCCTGGAACGTAGCTGGAGATTGGCTCCCTGACCCCTCTAAGGGACAAGGGTGAACAGAAAATAGGTGGAGATATATATATATATATATATATATATGAATGAATTCAATTTTTGTGATAGATAACCAAACTTTAATAATGCCAACCAGTTCCCTATGACTTTTTCAAATATTGTATGAAGATCTGCCAATTTCTTGCAGTTTTTTAACAGCTAGAAATGGAGATTACTTTCCTAACCACTCTCCTTGCAATATGTTGTGGAAAGACATCCAGTAGTTGAAAGCAATGAGTTTATATGTCCTGTCATATTTATAATCCAGGGCAATAGTATTAACCAATTAGCTAAATATACAGACCCACTCAATGGATTACAATATGAGAATACATTGATAAGTGCAATTAATTCAGTAAACCATTTCACTAATTGAAATGCATTATGTTGATTAATTACACAAAGAGTGATGTTTTCAAGCCTTTATTTCTGTTAATTATGATCATTTCCACTTACAGATAATGAAAACACAACTTTTAAGATTAGAATATTACATCAGATCAATAAAATCAATGAAGTTTATTTGTGTAGCACTCAGTTACTGTTTTAATAAACGTTTTAAATACAGAAATGAGAGCCTAATGTAAAGTGTGGTTAATACCTGCTCAAAGATTATTTACAGAAGGCATTTTAAATCTGACAAATAGGCCTCAGCTGAACCCATGTTCTAATTTATTGAATTTGACTGTAAATAATAAAATATTCAGCTCCACTTTGTAGGAGATTGTTTGGGTTCTACTAATAATATTAGCACCAATGATTTTGTTGGGTAAATATAAATCTCAATTCTTCTCCTTTTTCACTCATCATCTGATGTATTTATTTTATTCTTTCTGAATATTTCTTTTACCTTATTTGCTGTATCTTTATATAAATGTTGATTTTAAGTATATATATAAAAAAAAAACATTTAAAATAGTTTCTTAAAGGGCCATACTTGCAAGATGTAGTGGCATCTGGTGGCTAAGAGTGAAAAGTACATAGAAAAGAAAAAAAAAAACTTAAAAATATAACCTGAAAGTTCTGCTGTTTTAAAACAAAACTAACAAGACTAAACACTGTTTCAAAACATTTCCACAGAACAAACATCTTTATTTAGTCACGCTGAAAGTTAAAAAGTTTTCACACTTTCCTTTAGTGCTCACAAAGTTCCTGTGAAGCCAGCACAGATTACAGATTCCCTTGCAGTCATGTTGCAGCTTCCAGGAACATGCTTGACATGCTGAGTCAGTGAGGCGCTTTGCATTTTACTGCACTGCAGCTGTCAGTCATGAGGTTATCATTGATTGGTTCCTCGGCAAGAGAAAATCATGCTCCACATGAGGGGATTAAAATAAAACTGTGTTCGGTCACCCGTGCAGCACAGAGCACAACCTCCACGTGTCAGATGTGTGTTTTACATGCATCAGTGTTTATATGGGTTTCGATTGGCAGGCACACACACACACACACACACGCACACAAACACAATATCTACAAACACAAAATGCAAGCCTTCAGAGAGAGCTGCAGGAATTTAATAGGATTAAAAGCAGATGACTGGAAATGTTATAGACACATGTTAGTTGGAGAGCTCAATAAGACTGGATTAAATCAGATTTTTGGGAATTCTCTTTTTTTCTATTGTGATTTGCTCATTTTAAAGAAAAACAAAATCAAGTTCTGTTTCAGGTAGCTCATATGGACCTTAGAACATAAGCAGATACTTACCTCCATCTATTTACCTTTTACAGCTTATCAGACATATGATTGACAAGGTAGCAGCCAACATCTCTTCAACTTCCTCCTCCAGCTGTGAGATATTTCTCTAATGAGCCCTGTGTCTCTCCTAAAGCATCCTCCAAAGTGGATGGATCCCAACTCCCTCCATTGGAATGCCACGAGAATGCACTGACGAGTATGAAGATATAACAGAGTTCAAAATATTTTTCAGTCCTTCCTGGTGGTCTTGAATTATTTATGTTAGGAGAGTTGATGTAATGCTGCATGTGTGAGAAAACAATCACTGAAGAACAGGGATGCTCTTTAGCAGCGTAAGTCAGCGGTTGCTACAGTGAGCGTAGCTGACATAACCCAAATCCACAGTGCCTGATTGCATATCCTAGAGATTAAATCCTCTCCCAGCATCGAGATTCCTTAAAGGTTGTCAACATTTCCAAAAAAGTGTGTTTCAAAACAGTGTCAAAAATATTTCATTTTCTTTTGCCATTGTCAATGATTGGAAAGGGAAGAAATAAAATTATATATGTGAATAAAGTCTCCAAACAATTTATTTATGCCTAATAAATGTGGCAGTTATGACATTATACGCTGCAAAGACACAAAATCATACCAAGTATTGCTAGTTTCTATTTCAAATATGTTAGTACACTTGAAATAAAAACTACCTTAAAAATAACTTTTCAGCAAGATATAGGAGCTTGTTTTAAGTCACTAATTTCTTACAAGTTCTTTTTTTATTATTTGTAATCTACAAAGATATTTAAACTAAAAACCATTCTGTTTCACAGTGTATTCAAATTGATTTGCAACATCAAATCCTTTTTATATTCTGGATAACTTTTATTTCAGGTTTGAAATACTTATCAAAGCACTAAAATTGAGATTTTTGTTGAATTTTTGAAAACAGACTAGATGTACCAATGTTTACAAACTGAGCTGTAAAGAAATGTTCAGTTTTGGCGCTCCTGTCCTTACCGTTTAAGTGCCAGAAGCCAACATTCTGATGTTTTCTAATCATGCTTTTGTTTTGAAGTGAGTGAAGACTGTTTACGCTGAGTTTGTTTTATCTAACTCTAATCTTAGAAGGACTAAACCAAAGATGTTGACCTCTCTAACTATAGGCACTCAGGTGAGGGTTGCTGAGGTGAAAGACTAAAACCCTGAACCAAACTAAGTTGATGTCAGGATGTAGAAATCTTTGCTTTTTTGCTTCCCGGTCAGGACTTTCTCCCGTCTGTATCAGCCTGAGTTGTGACAAGTAAATCTTTTCAGCGTCTTTCAATATGAATTATGGATTAACCCTAAACTTCAGAGCGTGCAGGGGATTTCTGTTGATTGAGTAGCATCCTGCTTTAAAACTTCTCCTGTTTGTATCACAGGTTTAGTGTGGATTTGGAAGAGGTTGCACAAAAAAGGGGTAAAATATTTGTATAATTTGCAGGGCATCCAAATGGAGCATTCTGTTAGCATGCTGGTATTCCCTCAGTGGCAGACCGATGATTATCTGTCGAGCTGAAACCTATTACCGGCATTCACTGTGGCAGTGAGCTCCCTCTGATGAGCAATTAGTTAGCATCAGTCCATTCTGGCAGACAATGTCTTGATGGTCCCACACAAACCAGATAAACAAAAGCCATTGATTTGTGAAAACCAGGCTCCTGTGCTAGCTGTGCTAATACATTTCTAATGGTTTGAGTCTGGATAGTGCTGTTTATAAAGCCACAAATGGAACGTAAAGCAAGTTTATCTTCCATTTTACAAACAGCTGTACTGCTCTACAACAGAAAATATTTGTACAGAAAAATTGTGTAATCACTTAATTTGGTGATCCTTATATATATATATATATTTTATTTATTTTTATTTTTTTTGCGAGAACAGCGTGTAATTTTAACAGTTAGGGAGAATTGTTATGAAGAACAAGGTTGACTCCCATCAGTTATAAAATCGTTAGCTGCGTTTCCATTACATATGTGAGCAAATTGTTGCCAATATACTACTGATGTTGAAAAAAAAAAAAAGCAATTTCGCAATCATGGTGTTTCCATTAAATAAGAAATTAAATTAAATCACACCAGAATAAGGTTGTTCACAGATAAGTCATTAAAAATTATGGCAGCTACGGATATGAACAGTTACATGAGAAATATTCATATTTCAGCCATGGTAGAGCTCATCATCAGCCATCAGTGGAGGTCTTGGCGTTGGCGCGACAAGCCCCTTGTAATTGGGAGCAGTTACGGGTGTGTATCATTTTGGGGAAATTGTAGATGGTGTGCTGTGAGAGTTGTGGGGGAATTAGCTGCACATTGTCAAAAAAAAGAAAAAAAAAAGTCATCCTCCTACTACTTGCAGTTGTCTGCTTCGGTTGTGGAATCATGTAACTCGTTTGATGCAAAAAAAGATGTATTTTGCGAAATACATTTATTTTGATACGGCAAAAAAAATCTCCTCAGCCCAGCACATAAACTTTTAATTAAAAAAACATGAGTTTTTGTTCAAAATTGCTGCCTTTCCGTTTAGCAATTTGATTTTTGTCATTTCTAAATTTTGTGCAATTTTCCATCCAAGAGGATGGAAACACACAAAATTGCACAAAATTTTGTGCAATTCTGTGCAATGACAGAGCAAAGTAGAGCTCACTGCAATAATGAGTGTAAGAATAAACCTTTTCTCTTCCAACATTTATAAAAGGGGTCTGTAAGTGTAGGAAGTGAGGTTAAATGGAATGTATGTTGGTTACAAATTGAGCCCTTTTCTTATTACCTGCAATGGCTTTCTTTCAGTTTAGTATTCATGGATTATTCGGTGGAACATAAGTACAAATTATCCCTATCTTTTGTTGACCAATTATATTATATACAAATATGGCCTTACACCCTGTCATTGTCCCAACAACCTTGTATTCTCCAGTTTTCAAAGAGATGCTCACTATCTAATTTACTTTTTGCTCTAGTTGTGACCTTTATTTAACGCGACAGGTAACCACAAACACTAAAAGGAAAACTAAGCGGGGAAAAAAGTCTAAATCTTGGACTCCAGGATGGATGTACGGACTCACAGTCTAGCACACACTAACACAGGCTGACGCACAGTTCTCAGAAAACAGACAAAGGCAGTAAAATGAATCAATAGGTCTGCTAACAACAGCAGCCACAGCTCAAAGATTGAATGTTTAAATGCTTGCAGAAGCAGCAACATTTAGTTATTTTATGTCCACAGAAACAGCAGCAGTGTGTGTAATAGACAGTTATTTAAATCACCATTAGGAAAGAGATGTAATAAACACACTTGTAATGGCAGCACATCATTTGTTTCCCTTGAATAGTTCAGATGAAGCCCAAAAGCTCCCACTGATGAGAAGATGGTGGATTTGATTTGATTTTCATCCTTCACTCACATACAAGAGTTCCAAGATGTTTTTCAGATAAAAATTGCATTATTTTCCAGACTTAGTTTTCCAGAGTCCACAGTCTTAAATTTCAATTTACATTATAAAAAGATGCTAAATTTCTGAATTTAGGGCGTTAGGAAGGATAGGACGAATGGAAAGGAGGACAGGAAATGGAGGAGGAATGATGGAAAGACTCAAAGTTTATAACAAAGAATGAAAACAAAGAATAGACACTAATGAGAATGTTTGGATAGTTGTGGGACTAACCTTTCCTTTACTCATCTTCTTTTTTCATACCAATTTAGATTAATAAAACATGCAAATAAAATTCCATGTTTTCCAGACTTTTCCAAATGTGTAGGACTTAAGCTCAAGGTAAGAATATTTCTTGTGTCTTCAGAAAGTTTTATTGACGGGTTCTGGGATTTCTCTCACACACACAATTGTCTTCTCTCCTTCGTCTACAGTCTTGGCTGTCCGAGTACATGAAGATGCAGGATCTTGATGAACAGATGGTGATGTTTTAAACAACGCTGCTTCAGTAAATTATCTTTCCGTTTTGGTGTCCATTGGCTTTCTTTTGATGTGAGATTTTAATTTAAGCAGCTGAAACGTTCCAGGAATAGTCATTGTGTATTTTCATGTGTGTCATCTGAATTTCATGCTTCATCAGAATTGATGTGCAGCTCAGTACACAAATGAGTGAGTAAATGAAGTGAAAACTGAACCTTTGAGATAATGTTCATCTATGGAGGTGTTTGGTGGTTTTCCAGGCATGAAACTTCTGCACGAAATGTTCATTTTCCCCATTTTTGATTCACTATATTAATTTGACGGAAGATTGTTCTTTGGATCAACAAAACTGTCTGGTTATTTGATAACTTGTCTCCACATTCTGTTGGTTGATGACTACCTGTATTTGTTAAAGTCTCTTCTTTAGTTTCTTCCACTTGCCTTTGTTTGTTTGCTCATATTTCACAATGTCTCAATAATTCCAGTAATTAAGAACTCAGCATAATATCACAGATTACAAAATGGCATTAGCCAAATCCTTGTTTGAGTTTGGTTTTTGGTTACCTCAGTTGTACTTTATTTCTGCAACGCAGTTTTTGGGGGATTTATGTGAAAAGACATTCAGTCTAAAGAAAAAGCCTAAAAGCCTTTTTAAGCTTTTAGGCTATTTAATAAACACAGATAAAGCCACAATAATAACCTTGTGAATAATACAGGATGCGGCCCTCTACACTGAAAAAAATAACTCTTTGGATGAAAATGAAAAAATCATGGAAAGGATTTCCACCTGATTACTTTGCTTTATTTCAGCACCATGTAATTCTGTTACTCCTATTTAAAGCAAATGTGTTGGGTCAACTTAATATATTATGGTTATTCCAATTTAAAACAAAAGTGTTGGCTCAATTTAATTTATTAAGGTTGATTCAACTAATTTACTATAGTTGGACCCAATGTAATTTAAAAGAGCCAGCCCAAATAATTTATGCAAATATAGTTGAAACCAACTGTGTTTTTTTTCCTCCATACAGTTTTTGCAGTACTAGTGACAGGAAAGAGGGCGAGGACATGCAGCAAAGGCAGCCGAACCAGCGACATCCACGTCAAGAACTCAGGCCTCCAAACATGCAGTGTGCTAAACCCCTGCGCCACCACAGCACACCTGAGAAACTAACTTATGTTACAGTGACACCTTCACACTACTTATTAAGTTGATCCAACTCATGAAAATTAAGTTAGCTCAACAAACATGTTTCATGCTGAAAGAAAGCTTTTTAATCGTGTGGAAATCCTTACCATGATTTAATTATGTTAATTCAAAGACATTTTTTTAAGTTACATCACTCGTCTGTTCAGCACAAGATCAGTCTGACTATAATGACTCATGTTATCTCAACATGATTAAATTTCATAAATGTTAAGTTGTTGAATTTCTTGTTTGTCCAACATGATTGTATCACGTTTTTGTTTGAAACATGAAATTATTTAGTTAAAAGTACATGATATTCTTATGTTAATGTGATAACCCCCAAAATATAGGATTATTCAAGAGTATTCTACTTTATTGAATGTAGATATCAAAATTTTCAGAAATACAAATTTTAATAAGTCTTAAACAAGTTCAATAATGGAAAAAAATGGAATCAAATAATTGTATGCTAAAATTCACATTTAATTGAAACAGAATAATTAATTGTGACTATAAAACTGAATGGAAGTGACTGCTGATGTATTTCCATCTTGGCACTGGGTTAAAACACAATACTCCGGAGCAGTAAACGACATAATCTCTTAATTTTATAGCGGTGGTCACTTGCTGGTGATCAGTTAATACAATGCATTGGACAAAACAGCATCACATTGGCTTCATTTTAGTTTAATATATAATAGCAGGGTGGAATCTATAGTGCATTCTTGTACTAAAAAAGATGGATTGAAATGATTAAACCTGGTAAATGATCAATTTTATTATGCTCATATTTACAGTTGCGGTGAAGATAGATATAGAAACTAAAATTCCCAGTTGTAAATTGGTTTGCTGTTGCGATTATAATTGTGTAACATAAAGTTTTCCCAATCAAGTTCACGAATAACCTTAAGTAAACAGTCGTATCCGACTTTTGCTTCCTCCTCCCAGTTTTGCTTCAAAAAGCTGAGCGCCCCCTAGCGGCGGAGCTCTGAGATTCAACAGCGTCACACAAGCCGGTGTCCGTTCCAACACTCGGAGTGAAACTTGTCTGCGCTTCGGGAAAAGAAGCGAGATTTTGGGGGCTCGTCGCTTTAGACGCCTGTTGTTTTTTCCTTCTCCCACAACAGACATGAGACGAAAGGAAAAGAGGCTGCTGCAGTTCGCCGGGCTGCTCATAGCGGCTCTCTTATTCCTCCCTAACGTCGGTCTATGGTCGCTGTACAGGGACCGAGTGTTCGACAACTCGCCCGACACGGTGGACGGTCCGGGCGGCATTCCTGCGATTCAGGTACGGCACCGTTCGGCTTCGGTTGCCTACTGTTCTCTCGCCCGTTTGTGTAAAGACGTGAACGGTTGACCGTTATAACACTTCAAATGTATGAGTTTGGCTGCACTTCTTCAGTGTGGAGGCAGAGATTCAGCGCAACACAATCTCCCCCCGCCCGGTACTCCTTCCCCTGCAGCTCTGAGCGGTCTGAGCTGCAGGAACTTTTACTTCATTCCTCCACTGTGACTATTGTTTTGGTTAAAAAACAAACAAACAAACAAACAAAAAAAAAACAAAAAAAAAAAAACACGAAGCGTGTTTTTATTTGTGTTTAAACGTCAGTTTTACGTCCAGGTTAAGCAGCGGAGCCACGTACTTCACCCGGAGCCAGATGTCACAGAAGTTACAATAACATTGACTTCAGGAAGTTGTCAAAAACGTAAAACAGTGTGGTGCGTTTACAGGTTACAGTAAATAGCATACTTTCATTCACTTAAGAACTGTAAGAAAGATATAAAAACATAGCCGTTGAATATTAAAATTAAGGAACATGCTTAACGTAGCCACGGGTTAAAAGTATTGCAATAACTCAGGGACTTGTGGCTCATAACGTCCTCATATTTTTCTCCAGTTTTCAAAAACAAACCATCTGCATAGCAAAAATTGTTTCTTTCTAACTCGTGTTTCCTCAGTCTTTGAGCCCTTTGGCATTATCCTCTATCAGGTGCAGTGGGAGTGTATGCAACAGGCTGAATGGCTTACAAGGTGGGAATTCATGGCACTTAGAAAATGATAGCCAATAATTGTTGCATTCTAAGAAGTCCTTTGGGATATTAATATTGCACATAGTGATAATAAATTGGTCTCTCTAAATTGCCCTTAGGTGTGTGTGTGTTCATGGATGTCGGTCCTGGGTCTCTCTATGCTGGCCTGTGATGGACAAGGAGTACAGAAGATGGGTGGATAACAGTTGAAAGGCAACACGCTTTTGAGCAAAAGTTAAGATTTTTACTAGGCCTGTCCCAATAACAAATTTTGCTGAGCGATTAATTATCTCAAAAATTATTGCCATAAACTATAATTTTGTTTGAATACCTTTTTACACTGATTTAATGGAAATGACATAATAATGCATGCGATTTCCTGCCAAAGATAGATACACTTTATTTTCAAAAGAACATTTAACACTGGAACTGATAAACAAAATAAGCAAAACAGCCAAAAACAATAATAAAATGTATTCTCTGTCTCTATTAACAAAAAATTTACTTGAATTAAAAACTAAACAACATAAAGCCAAAGTGTAAATATATGCATACAACCAAGACAGTACAGATTATGAAGTCAATACTATATTGCCCTTCAGTAATCACTAGATTTAAACAGAAGATGGGCACATCCGACTACCTGATGCAATAGTTCACACTATACAATTTTTTGCTTCAATTTTCCATTTGGACAATCTTATAACTTTGGCTGTTCTAAGATTGTTGCTTTCGATTTCGTAACCGATAATTCTGTAGTGTGTGGTGTGTTACGGTAGATCGTTGTGGCTGCTCTGATCTAAATCAGGGGTTTTCCCCAACTGGGAGCTTAACGTAGCCTGTTGAATGTGACAGGTAGTCAATCAGAAAGCGTAGATTCTCCTCCTTGCTTTCTGAGAGGAAATTACAGAGGTGAATCCCAAACAGCTGACAAGGCGCAATCCGAAGTCCAGCAGGTTGTGCCATTAACACAATTTTTGTTAATGGAGACTGAGAATATATTTTTATTATTGTTTTAATGTGGAAACAACATTAATGTTTATTCAATATTTTGCACAAAGAATATAGAAATGAAGAGGGGAGGAGTTGGAGCAAGTTGCTACCGCAGTTGATGAACCTGGTAACTTTTCAGCTGTTCTTCTCTAACGTGACATAAATAGGTTCTAATGATTTTCATTCAGTCAGGACTTGCTGACACTAGAGCCACATGCATTGCAGGTAGATTGTAGTAAAGCATTGGTTAATGCCTGGTTTTAAAATGAGTTAACTGGACTTGTAGCCATTATTTGGTGCCCATTGTTGGACACCACATGATTGAACTGTTATACCTAGGATTTCTGTCGGCTAATGTATGGTCTCTCAGGTTTTGAAAACGGGCCGACAATCGACCAACACTCTAAGATCATGTAGTATGCGCTTGGCATTACACTAAGGATATGAGGAAGGGAGGGTCAGTGGAGAGCACTGGAGTTGAGCCTTTTTTCATTCAGTCTCATCAACAGAAAGAGAAAAAGGCTGTAAGAGACGATAATGCAGATAATTAAAATGACGTCGATAGTTTTAATTTATTGTGCGATTAATTGATTTATTGTTCATCTCGACAGGCCTAATCTTTACCCTTACAGAGCTGCTAAGAGGCTCATGGACTTTTATTTGACTGATCCATGTGTTTTTTATGGATCTAGAGACAGCTGATGATCACATCTGAGATATTTGTTGGAAAGCTGGGAAAACTCTTAAGGAGCATTCAGTCATTGTAAGGTGTGTTCTCCATCTTCTGCTTTGCAAAAGGGGGAGTTGACATATTCAGATCATTATATCCAGCCATATGTTACTCTGATAGGTCTTTTATCTTCTACACACAATCCCTAAGGACACTTGAACATGTGAACTGGAGTACTTCAGAAGGAAGTCCTGAATCTACTTTAGTGTTATGAATGTGACTGAATCGTTGACTTATGTCTGAATCTCTTGTTTCCAAATTTTTGTTTGCTGGAAAGGATCTGCACAGAATCAAAATTCTGAGATTTTTTTTTTGTCTCAAAACTTTGTGGAATAATCTATCGCTGCAAGTCTTTTGAAATAAGTCTTTACCAACTTTGAACTGTTGGAAACTTTTTTTTAATTATATTTGTTCTTTGTGAAGATCGTTGAAGCTCAGTTAGACTGGATCAAAAGCATAGGTCTGGACTTTGACTGGGCCAGTTTCAAATGGGCATTTTCTTGTAGCTCTGGCTGCATGGCTGAGCTGTTCTCTTTTTTCAACAGTTGACCTCCTGCCTTGTCTCAAGTCTTTTGTGGCATCTACAATAATTTTCTTTTTTTCAGAGTACTTCCTGTTTCTATAGTAGTACAATGCTGACTGATCATGTAATGTCAATATAATTATTAAATGTATAACATTTTCCTCTCTGCTCTTTCTAAAGTATTTGCACATTTTAGCTATTTGCAGGTAGCCGTGGTCTCTAATTCCCGTGAATACTGTATTATTCTCTGGACACCTTTCTTTCTTTGCCATTATTCACTGGCACCCATAACTCTTCATAAGCTTCAGCATGTCTGCTACTGAAGATATTCTTTGTGGGCACTGATCCAAATGGCCAAATATATTATCAATGTGCAGTTTAAATGCCTAGTACTTGAAATATAATACCTACCAAATATTCCATCCAAAACTATCCTTTGCAATTACAATATTGCACTCAATGATATTGTGAGGAAAATTCCAATCAATATATTGTCGAAGGGACAAGCCACAAACGTTGCACTCTAAGCAGTACTTTTGCTTGATTAATGTTGCATATACTGATGGTCTGATAATGACGTATTTGTGATATTGTGCAGCCCTACCAAAGCTCCATCTACTTTCTCTATCTTTGCAAAGAAAAAAAAAAGTCTCCTCACATTTTCTCTTTTATGTTTTCGATGTTGTTGTTTGTTCTTGACTTGCACATAATTTATTAAAAGTTTTCAACAGCTAAAAAATATTAAGAGACAATGTTGGATAGTTGTTACTCTACACTCCAAAAATTTTGTTTTTCTTTTCTTTTTTTGGTGAGGGGGATGGTTATTTGGGAGTTAGAGCCCCTTAATAAACAACAGCCCTTTGGCAGAGAAGAACAGCTTCTCCAATTCAAATGAGGCTAAATGTGCTGAATGTAGGCTTTCATGAATGGTATGTGTGTCTAATTTAGTTCTGCAACAAATTCAGCAACTTCAGTGACCTGAGAACGAGTAAAAATGACCCAATTCGGATTAGAGTTCAGTTTTTGTGTGCAAACCTTTTTAGGTAGAGTAACTGTGAAACTGACCTTCTGTAAATACAAACATTCATTATCAGGACATTTCCGACCTGAAAAACACATTCTACTGAAATTACAAAATGGTTTCTTTGATGTCTTATCAGCAGATAAAAAGGAATTGTGGGGATAAGACAACCTGCTGACCCAGCAAAACTTTCCTACCTGGTTACTTTTTTTTTTCGCTTCATATTTGAAATCTTAAATGACAGCAGGATGCCATAAATGGAGATAAAACAAAAAACAAAAAAAACAAAAAAACTTCACTGCAGCAGGAAAAGCCTCGTACATATTAGCAAGCGGTGAGATAACTGCTGTCAGCCTCCAGAACTGTTTGATAAGGGAGCGATGGGCTGATATGTGAAAAAAAAAATAGAATGAGGCCAATTGTTGCCAGCAGCACAGAAGAATTTAAAGATTTAATGAATTCAGCAAAGCTTGTTTTAGACATCAGAAATGATTGTGCAGCTATTTGGTCAAAGTCTCCTGATGCTCAAGCTTAGATGCAGACAATGTGTCACATCAAATCAGTTGTAGAAATAATTTATGCATTTCATTTATGGACAGCTTGTAAAACACTAAAGGTTACTGTTTAGTAAGGTTATGTCCAAACAGCTGGCAATGTATGTTTAAAAGTGAATAGCTTTTATTTTCTTACTTGAAAATGCATTCCTATTACTAGTCGAAGCATAATATTTTTTTAATTTGGTGTACATGAAAGCATTTTGTTGTTTTATTAACAGTGGTACTTTTCAAACGAATGAATTTTGTTTTTACCAACCCATACACACAAAGTTCAACTTCCCTTTGAGTCAGCTATTGCTGCTTCTGCATGGAGTTCACCAACTTTTGGCAACACAATTTGACACTGACATTGTCCTTCTCCAAGGGCAGGTAATTCAGTGATTCCCTTCGTGCAGTGTATCTGAACTTAGATGCACATCATAATCACCTGGATGAGGAATTTAATGTGGTGTGGCTCGGCTTTCTAAATCTTAGTTCTGGTCTTTCGGTTCAACCATGTTTTCCCATCTTGTCGTCCTGTTGCTTCATTCCCACTGCTTTGCATAATTTCCTCCGCAGTTGCTTTCACGTCTGCTTGGGCAAGGGTTTCAGGTAGTCCAGCCAAGGATGTGACTGGACTACATTTCTCAATTCCCCTTCTTTGCTTTGTTTCAGAAACAGCATGCATGGATTCACCCCATAGGTTTTCTATTGCTTTAGTGTCAGAGGATTTGACTGGCAGCAAGATGCTGCTCACTTTTTGGTGTGTTTGAGGTCATTGTTTAGACACTCGGTTCAACAGCTCAGCTTTCTCTTCAGCAGCACGTGTGTGTGTGTATATATATATATATATATATATATATATATATATATATATATATATATATATATATATAAATATATATATATATATATATATATATATATATATATATATATATATATATATATATATACATAGACAGTGCTGCTTGAAAATTTGTGAACCACCCAAACATTGTCATTGTTTTCTGAAGAAAAATCATGTGAAATGAACATCAAAATCACAAATTGTAAAGCAGACCTTCCAAATAGGGGAAACAAAGAAAAACTATACGTTTTCATTATTTATTCAACAAAAGCATTTTATCTGTCAAAAAACAGAAAATCTGCTAAGGGCAAAAGTATGTGAACTCTTTCAGTTATACCTTGTGGCACCTTCTTTTGCAGCCATTACTTCAACTAAACTTCTTTAACCACAAACGAGTGTCTCACATCTGCTTTTTTGATTTTTATCTTCTCCTTGCAGAACTCTACCAGTTGAGTGAGGTTGGAGGGACATCTGGCATGTACTGCCCGTTTCAGATCTTGCCACAGCATTTCTATGGGATTGAGATCCGGACTTTGACTGGGCCAATCCAGAGTGTGCGAATTTTCTTTCTCTTAAGCCATACTTTGGTACTTTTCCTGGAATGCTTTGGGTCGTTGTCTTGTTGCATAATCCATTTCCGTCCCAGCTTCAACTCCCTGACTGACTCTGGTCAAGAATTTGTTGATAGTTCTGGGGCTTGATGGTTCCCTGTATTATATGGAGTCGTCCAGGTCTGGAGGCAGAAAAGCAGGCCCAGACTTTCACATTTCCACCACCATGCTTCACTGTTGGGAGGAGGATCGTCTCTTTAAATGCAGTGTTTACTTCTCTCCAAACATAGTGCCTGTGATTGTGGCCAAATAATTCAATTTTGGACTCATCGGTCCAGAGAATGGACTTCCAGAAAGACTCTGGTTTGTCCAAGTGCTCTTTTGCAAAGTTTAAACAAGTGGCTTTGTTCTTTCTTGAGAGCAGAGGCTTCCTTCTAGCAACTCTCCCATGAATGCCATGTCTATTGATATTTCACCTGATTGTAGACGCATGTACATTTATCCCAGACGCTGACAGAGAGTCTGCAACTCTCTGGAGGTGATGCGTGGGTTGGCCTTTACCTGAATTATTATTTTTCTGGTGCTTCTTTGTGTGAGTTTTGACAGCTGTCCACTTCTAGGCAGAGTTGTGGTGATGCCTAGTGCCCTCCATTTGTAAATGATTTGTCTCACAGTGGATGGATGAAGCTGGAATCTTTTGGAGATGGTCTCATAGCTTTCCCCAGACTGATGGGCGGTCACCACCTTCTTCCTGATGTTCTCAGATGTCGCTTTTCCTCTCGGCATTGTTGATCTGGTCTTTATGCCTTCACACAACAGTGGATTGGTTGCTTTCCTCCCCTTTTAACCAGTGCACCTCAAAACTTTTCCCAAAGACATCTCATTTGATTGGTCTGCTTAATTGATTACTCGAGCACTCACATGTGTTTCACCTGAATCTTTTACCTGATTATCTTTACCAGTGCAGCTGTGGTTCATTTACTTTTGCAGATGCTCTGATTCCATGTTTCATTTAGTCTACACATTTCCCTCAAAACAAGCAAATAGAATCGATGAACATAAACCTGACATATCGTATACAAAAACTGGTAATGAGAAAATAAGAAAATCATGGTTAAAAAAAGAAAAATCTAAACTACTCAACCAGTTCACAAACTTTCAAGCAGCACTATATATATATATATATATATATATATGGTAGAAATGTGCCTATTATTTTCTGTACTTTTTAAAATTTATTTTTTGATTATTCCTCACATCCATTGAAATAGGAAGTTTTGTTTTCTTCCATGTCTGTCCGGTTTGGGTTTTCATTTTCAAGCATTTAAGATAATTTCAGGTGAACAGCCTATCATTTTATCCACTTTGTACACTCTCCTATAAACTTTTTAATCAAAGAACGATTTTCTCCTGAGTAACGTTCTGAACAGCTGACTGTATTCAGATTTTTGGAGGAATGCACTATAACAGCAACATTCGCTGCCTTCACCCTTAAATAAGGGCCCCTTACTTAACACATTTTCACAAAATAAATGGCTTCACTGATTGAACTCCACACAGCTATTATTTTTGAAAAGGCTCTTTTCTGTTGATGATTAATTTACTCAGAATCATCAGCCTGCATGTTATAACTGCTGGGGTTGTTGGTTTTATACTACTCTGCTACATCTATTAGATTATTTGTCATGTAGAAATATAATTTCCATTAAAAATGGTGTTGGAGTGCTATTATTTTGAACACAACTGTATGGGGTGGAATAAAAAATAGATTTGAAAATAATCCAGTGATAAAGGCAGAGTTCCAAAAAGTTGGGGACAGAGTAACATATGGCTCTAAACCCCATGGTCTAACACAACAAGTCAGTGTAAAAGAAAGAGATAGCGGTTTGAAAGGACAATTAGAAGAATTAGGAGTTCTTCTAATTGTTGAATTTTTTTATTTTATTTTTTTTTTCACTGTAAAATTTAAAGAAATTGTCTTCAAAAACATCTCTTCAGTTGGAAATTGCTCCAGTCCTTGATTGTTGTATGCTGTAATTTGTTGTATTATTATATACAAGACTGATAATTTAGCTGCACAGTGGAGCTGTTGGTAGCATTGTTGCCTGGCAGCAGGAAGATCTTTGATTCCTGACCAGTGTGGAGTTTGCATGACCTCTGCTAAATTGTAAATATTCCTACCTTGTATTAAAGTCTTCTAGTCTTTTTTTCATTTCCAAATTCTTTGTGCTGCATCGGTATATTTTTTCTTACTGTATCCACTTCAGGTGAAGTTTTGCTTCTCTAAATGTTTGCGCACTACATCTGTGTTCTCCGTTGCAACACAAAACACAGTTGTTGCCAAGGAGCCACATACTTATTCTGCAAACAGAAAACTGTTAATTACGGAAGACTTACTCAAAAAGACCCCACTGTGTTTAATTTGATCTGAACCAGCCAAAATAATGCAATTATACTAATTTATTATTTTAACTCCAATGTGAAAATTGTCAAGATATGATGTGTCATCCTCATATAATGGAAAAAAAAAATTGAAGTTACGAAAAATGGCTATGCCTTGTGGTGGTACTCATGACCTGTCCAGGGTGAGTACCACCCGCTGACCGCTGGATATAGGCACCAGCACCTGTCCTGACCCCAGTAGGGACAAGTGGATGGATGGAAAATGGCTGGAGGTGGATGATAAATACTTCAGAGGCCCCAGGGCAGAACCTTTGGGAGCACCTTAAGTAACGAGAATAAACAGAGTTTGAAGGATCTCAGTTAAAATGACGTGAACTGTTGCTAGAGTGCTCTGGAGGATGTTTAGTGATCAACAGCCAGACTCGGCTCCAGAGGACTGAGGATAATTAGACAGTCCAGAATCAGGAATACTGGATGCCAGAATATTCTTCAGAGATTGTTTTAAAGATGAACATGGACAATTCATGCAACTATTTTTAAATGGATTTTGGAGTGAAATTAAATGTTCAAGATGGCATGAGTTGTTGGCCTCTGTCCTGTAGGATGTAAATGCTATATCTCAAACCTAAAGTCAATGTAAACTGATTGAAATTCTCTCATGCATATGGTTGTTGAGTGAGTGTTCCATGGTGCACCGGGAAACAAGACCTGTCTCAAAGCATCCCCGCTGTGACAGTGATGGAAAGGTCATTTGCACATTTCGTCGTCTCCCTCATTATGAGGCAGGCTGTGGAAGCGGAGGAGGCTTGGCTTCAGCCTCGTCCTGACTGCTCCAGACGCTCAGGTTAAGTGCAGGTTTGAAAAGATGAGAGCAGAGAGTAAAAGTGAAAGGAGGCTGCCTGTTTTGACCTGCTACCTGCTGTGCTGCTCAGCTAGCTGTCTGATTGACTCAACAAGCTTTTCCCATCCTGCAGGGGGAGAGAGTCTGAAATTTTCAGGTAGTCTAAGAGTGTTTTTAGTAAATCCTTCTCTGTATGAGATGCTTAAGAAAAATACCTCAGTAATAAAATACAAATGTCAAATTGTTAAACATTAAACAGCATTTATTTAGAAAAATGAGAGTGTAGTCTCTGCTGCTGTTGAAATATTACCAGAAATTATTTGTATTCATTACAGTAGCCAGTGGTAAATTATTTTTGGGTCATTTGCGCAGGGAGTGAGAGAACAGCTGTGAGTTTGTCGACTTTTGACTTTCTTTAAAATCAGTACCCATTTTCGTTGGTATTATCAGGGCTTTGAAGAACCACATCTTCTGTGTCAGTGCGAGTTAATCTGTACTTATAGTTCTCTCAAGAAACGCTCCATACAATCGGTTACAAAAGCGGTTTGGAAGAACGTTAAACTGGTTTCCAGAGAGAGCTCATCCCTGATTCCACATGAAAAGTTCAGGCTTTGGTCCTTGGCATTGGCAAGATAGAATCAATCACATCCAATTTGTCCTCATTTCCCATGGAATTGGATTGGATTATATTTTTACGTTTGATTCTTTTTACAGTTAATCTCCAGACAAATGTTTAAGTATTTTGTAGATATTCGATGTGTCAGATTAGTGTGGAACCATGTGGAAGACGTTGTACTGGTTAAACTTTGAATCTACTTGCTAATATGCTCTGTGTAATGTGTTTTAAGAATTGTAAAACATTTCAGTCTTTAGATGTGCAAAACTGATAAAGGCATGCCTGAAATGGATAAAAAAATATTCACTCAGTGGAGTTGAAAACACACAAAACAGTTTTCTGATTTGGACTTGTAAAAAATGTAAAACATTATTTTTTTGTGTATTTTTTTTCCAGATTGCTACCTTATGTCCTTTCACATAAAATTCCAATAAAATACACTTCAGATTTTTCGTTGTAATGTAATAAAATGTGAAAAAGAGGCATTGATAATTTGTCAATGAACCTCTTTCATTTTATCATGTGCATTACCACACTTTCTATTAAAATCACTGGTTGGTGTAATGACTTTTTTTTCTTGAAGACAGAACAGTTTGTTATGAGTAGGTTTTTGAGGTTTATTATGAAATAATAATCAACAGATCCCAGAATAAACATTAATGGCGGCCCTGTTTAGGATAACATAAAGCTACCCTCTTCTTCCTTTAAATGAAAGAAAACCGATTACCTTGGAATGAAGCAGTTGTAGATGAAACTATCATGAATTATGGAAACCATTAATTAGGTATTGCATTTGTGCATCTTAGGCAGAAGAGATGCTGTTCAGACCGATCAGTTTTAGATGAAGTCCAAAAGTGCAAAAAATTTTCATGTTAGAAAAAAACTATATAAATTGTATAACATATTTTTATTGATAAAAATAAAGTTTTATAGCTTGAGATATTGAACCAATTTTATCTGCTGCTGTTTGAAGGGAATAAAATTACAGAAAAACAATTAAAAACAACAAAAAAGAGAATTAACAAAAAGGATTTAATTCAACTCCATGCATTTCCTGAGCTCAAGGGGAGATGGCAACATGTTGGTCCATCTTGCTGGAGGATTTTCTTCCTGAGTAGATTTGATCAGCCCTGACAAAAGTCCACAAGATAAAGCGTACTCTTGAGAAACAAATTGGCTGAGATTCAGAGGCCAGTTGTGGAGACATAGGAATCCTACCAGCTTTTGTCCATGGGAGGCTGCAGTTATGAGAAACACACAAACACAGAGATTAGTGTTCATTTATCACTGCAGGACACACACATTAAAATCCTGGGCTCATGCACTGAGATGCATGTCTGCATGTTGTAGAAGGTCAGCCAGTGGCAACTTTGGTCTTATTAATGAGCAGACCCTCGGGAGGTTTGTGTGCAGCAAACATTATGAAAGGGGAAACTCCTAATGCAGTGGATTTGTAATGCTAACCATTATAGAATCCCACTGTATAAAATGTAAGATTTTTCAGTCACTTAATTTTTGTAAGCTTTTTTTTTTAGCCCTAGTGGTATCAACCAGCCTTAGTTGGAGATGTCAAATAATGTTTGTTTGCATCAGTTATTTTATTTTATTGAGAAATATTTCTCTGGTTTGATTAAGTGAGCATGTTTATTTGCTAAAGTATGTACCAAAGTCATTTGAAGTTTTTCCATGACATGCTCTTAGTAGAGGAGTTGAGTCTTACCTTATGAGTCTTACTGACACATGCCCTCCAACGTAATAGGTAAAGTTTCCAGTGTGTTGAGTTTTAAATATGCCTTTAAGTAAGTCCCAGACTTTGATTTAACAAAATGGTCTTTATGGACTATTGTTGCTGTTACAGTAAAACCTAGCTTACTACAGGGCAGTTTTACAGAGGTGACATTATGCCTGCACAATAAATAGCAAATCTTCACCAGTGTGTATATGACAGTAATTGTTGGCTAAAGTATTCCAAGTGTTATGAACTTGCCTTTTTCGTGCTAATATAATATTTAACCAGGTGGACAGATGACATCAGATTTGCATGAGGTCAGGTGGTCTTGTAGTGCAGGGGCAGCTCAAACAACATTAGCTTCTAGCGTTGGAACCCCTTTGCAAACTAACAGAAAACGTTACAAAATTCTCTATTGTATCTGCTATTCATTATATTTGTTTACCATAAATGATATTTATTGCTCTATAGGAAACAAGCAAAGACAACACATCAAGGCAGAGGTAAAGGAGGTGGTTGTTAAATGTTGCACCGGGGTTAAATATCTCAGTTAGATGATAAGGACATAAAAAAACATTTTCCTTTCTTATTATCCTGTCAGTTCAACATCAATCTAAAAGTTATAAATGAGAATGGTACAGTAAGCCAATGAGCAAAATCCTCTAATGTCTGTCGTCTTCTGACTGACTCACTATCTCTGACATTAAAACAGATTTATAATGTCAAGGCCCGCTGTGGATTGCCAGCATACTAATCATTGAGCTCATAAGGGCCTGATACAGTTATTTGTCTAACACAGCAGAATGACTTACCTAATAGGTTAAAAACCTTTTTTCACGGAACACTTGAAATTCCAGGTGGTTACTTTATAAACAGGCTATTAAAAGGGTTAGGAGAGTTTCATATATTACAGAAATCTTTCCTCACGCATTTCATTAAAACCAAATCAGGATTCAGAGTATAGTGACTTTTGCCTCAGCATGGGGTTGATTCTATGTTTTCTCTTGTAATTATTCAACCATGGGGCCACAACTTGTTGTTTGAGTGAGTGGGTTTGTAGAGTAAAAGTTGAATCAATAAAAAATGTGTGAAACAGGAGGTGATATTTCTCACATCTCTACAGCTAAACTCCAGGAACTGGGCCAACTCAACATAGTCATCTGAATGTCCCAGATTCTGACGACTTGGTACAACTGCCTTATAAAGCGCTCTCTGCTTTTCCTCGGCAGTGTTAGAGCGTTTGACCTGCAGCTAACTGTTTCCTGTCTGTTGCTATTCTGATAAACATTAAAGTTGAATAAGATTTTAGCCTGGAGTCCTCTGAAAAATTTCTCCTTTCCGCTCTATTGACATCATATAGCAGAAAGTGAGTGATATTTCAAGCCAATGGCAAGCAGTGATTTCAGAACACCGTGGGACCTCGAGGCTGCGCCTACAGGAAATATGAATCCAAATTGAAATTGAATGGATTCAGGCTGCCCTAGCAAAATGCTTCTTGTGGATTGCACCACACATGTGCCCTACAAAATTGGTGTCCTTAAGGCACATTGTGGAATTGGTTGCCGTTTCAATCTGTTATGAATTTCTTCATATGGCAGCAAACAAGTGTGGGGAAAGGGAGGATGTCTGCAATTAAGGAAAGCACATCAGCACTTTATATCCTGAGGGTTTAAGAGCAATTAGAGCTGCCGAGACAGGAGGATTAAGACAGTTTAACCATGGTTTACGAGAACTGTTGCAGGAGTTCATTACACAACACATGACTGCATATGATTTCCTAGAAAAATGATCATTTATTTGTGCTTTAGCAGTGTGCACAAGCCAATTGTGATCTTGAATGTGGCAACACAGTAATTTTTTTTTAATTTAATTCTCACATGAGGATTGGTTTTTAACATATAAAAGCAGGTGTAATATAAATTTTCAAGTAAGGATAATTCCATTCTGTCTAAATGAGTAAATGTTGGGTATGTGCCATCTTAACAGCTGAAATTGAACGTAGTTACATTTGCTCTTGCCCCAGAATGGAATCATTTACAACAATGGACTATAAAATATAGCCAACTCAAGAAAAACATTGTCACCTAGACTTTTGGCCAGGCAGTTTCTAGACCATCTGACAGTTTGTCCAAACTGCCAAGGTGATTTATGAACTATAATTTTAGCCAGTAAAGGTCACCCGTTGGGAATATTGGGAGATTTTACGATAGGAGATCTTGGCATCTTAAAATGCCACCATTTTTCTCATCAAATTGAAGTTCATCTGGCGATGCTATTATGATAAGCCTAGGATATGAAGATGAATATTTTACACTTTGAAAAACCTCCAGCACTTTTGAATAATTCATGGGTCATCATTTCAGCAGGAAAAGGAAACATTGATAGAGTAACATCAATGATTCTTCAACAATTTGAGGAGACATTGGCTAGATACAAGTTGGCATCTTTTAGGCAGCTTCTGATTGACTATTTAGATGTTGGAAATTTCTACACCGAAAATAGGTTTATCTTTATTCTTTTTATAAAAACAGAAAACATTTTTTGCAATTAGAACGACCTGGGTCAAGCAAAACTAAAACATCACAACATGAACTGGCCAAATCTTGAGTAGATTTATTACTGATTACAGATTCTTTAAAACTAAAAAGTTTTGGCGCGCTGCGGTGGTGTAGGGGATAGCGAGACCCATGTTTGGAGGCCTTGAGTGGGTTCGATCCCCGGACCCGTCAACATTTACCACATGTCTTCCCCACTCTCCTTCCCCCTTTCCTGTCAGCCTACTTTCAAATAAGGGACACAAAAGCCCACAAAAGACCCCTGGAGGGCAGAAAAAAAAAACCAAAAACTAAAAAGTTTAGAATTCCTAAAAACTTTGTTCAATTTGTAAAAACAACACAATGAAAATATTCTTTATTTAACCCCTGAAATATTTTTTTTCCAATATTACTTTGCCTCATTCTCTAAAACCCAATTCTGTGTATTTTCTCATTGTAACGTGCTGGATTTTTAGCTCCACCTTAAGTCACCAGATAGAGGAAGCCTTGCAGATGATCTAGACATTATTACCAGTACATTGCTGTCTGAAGCTGTACAGAATACAACATTTATAATAAACAATGTGTACACGAGGGCACCAGTACATAAGTTGTATCTATATGACAGCTGCAATATGGCATTATGTTCTGCAAGGTTTTTTTGTTTTTTTGGATCTCTCTGTCCATTGCCTCATTGTGTTTTCAGTTTTGAGTAACCTTCACAACAGCATGTGGGCTGTCAGATATCTGTTAATTCTTTTTGAATCCAGACATAATTATTTCTTCAGTACACCCTAAGCACATGCCTTACCTTTACCGTGTTTGCCAGAGATGGTGAAACATGAAGATTTTGAGAGAAAGACGCAAAAGACATCAAGTTAGTGTGCTCCTACATGGTTTTGTTTGCGCACCGAGGCATTTCAGGATGTCTTTAAAGTCTAAAAAAAAATTTCTCAGGCTACAGAGCAGCTTAAACATAAACCCTGTACCTCCCAGTCATAGTGGTTTGAGTCATTGCACCATTGTCTGCTTGCTAATAAAGCCTCTGCCCTTCTCAATACTTCTCACAAAGCTTGATTTGCTCTTTCACACACCTAGCCAGAAGCTTCAGAAGCTCAATACCCTCCCTGAAATCATTGTGAAAAAAACTCCCATTCAGTTATCTTGCTGCTCTTGCCGAAGGCCTCCTCATATTGCTGCATAGCGTTGTGGGTCTGTTTTCTTACATCAAAATGTGAATACATCATGTGAATGACGGGACTGTCATTATTAGCTTATGATCCGATGTTTGTGTTCTTGGTTCTTAAATCAGGGCATCAGATTGTTTCAAGGTTGGGTTGAGGATCAAGTGATAAGCATATGCCTTGCAGTCTGAAATCCTAAGTACATAAAAGAGACATAAATTTACAGAGTTTAGTGTGAGATTTTGTTAGATTTGTCAGAGCGTAGCTTCAGGAATTTGTGAGCAGGAGAAAAGCTGTTAATGTCAGCACCTGATGCAGCCTCACTAAGCGAAGAGCCAGTGATGCTGCTAGACTAGGAAATGAGATTTTATCTTTAATGTGTTAAGCCTCTGGAAACGAGGAAGACTGAGGGGTGAAAGTCATTTGCAAAGACAAGTGGAGTTACTCGGCACAGACTTGAGTCGTTGAGTTTTATCACTCAGAGCGACTGAATAAAAGGAGGAAGGGAAGCACCTCTGCAGGAGCAGAGGGGGTAAAAGAGGTGTTTGTTCCTGGGTTGACTTTGTTAGAGAGTGTTTCCTCCCCAGGTTCCCCATACAAGGCGCACGTTGACTCGCTGCTGGCTGCGGCTCAGGCTGAGCGTGTGCAGAAGCTGTTCTGTATGCCTGTCAGGGATCTGCTGTCCCAGATCAGCGAGAGGAGCCAAATGAGGGACAGGTGCAGCAGACAGCCTGAGGATACAGAGCGAGAAGTCAGGCTTTTAATTACAGCCACATGGGTTATGAGGATCCTTCTTTTTTTTATTATTTTTTATGATTAGGCTTATCCCAGGATCTTAATTTAAAACCAGTTCTGTTTTTCACTGTGCTAAGGCTCCCAGAAAAAAAAAAAAAAAAAAAAAAAACAAGGCAGACTTCATCATTGTATTCTAAAAATTGCTTTTTTATTTGAAAAAAGGGATTTTAAACAGCCTTACACCATCTTTCAAATCTTCTGTCCTGTGCCGCATAATACAAATGATCTTTACTAGTTTCTCAAATTCTTTTTATCTAACCTCACCTGTACATTACTCAACAGATTCCACACTGTTGGTGTTTGTTGAACACAAGCAAATTTGTTGGGATGCACTGATCCAGTTTTTTCACTTCCAATACCAATATAGATAATATAGATCCAGTATGATCTGATACAGAAAAACAGTGCTGGATTGAGTTAAAGTGTTTCTTTAAACACAGACATACATATACTGGATTTCAAAGTTATGCCAACCAATAGGTTGATTATCTTGGTCAAACATGTAAATATAAACTGCAATAAATCTTTCAAATGATTCAGAAAGTGAAATTGGAAATTCCAAATATAACGTAAAATAAAGCATGACATCACTCAGACTTGGACTGAATAGGTCTACCCTTATGGATCAGGCTCATTGTCCCGATACCCAATCTAGAATTTTTTTCAATATCAGGACCGATACATATATTAATATTGGGTCAATGCATCTCTAACTATTTGATGCTTCCATTAAATTTAAGAAGGAAAGTATCAACTCAAAGCTGCAAATCAAAATGGATTAACTGATCTGAAAACATCTAAATTTTGGTGCATTGGAGTTGGATGACTTCAGGGTCATATATGGATGTGGAAACATAGAAGGCAGATAATATGTTATTGATTTTCAGAGCGTAGGGTAATAATAGCTGCACTCATGCTTAGAGTGTTCTCATGCTTCAAGTGGTGTTTCTGTGCGTGGTGCTTTGTTTTGTCCTTAAATTTGTTGCTTTTTGTAATTTCATCATCCATAATTGGTCCAGGTATTAAGCTGATATAGTCCTCTTTTTTTCAATGTTGTAATTTAAACTGTCACACCACCATTAACAGTCCTCATTTTCAAGTTTGCTAAACGTTGGCTAATGGTAACGTTAGCTACTGTACCCATTATAGTTACTCCTCTGCCGACTTCCCGGGTTGCAGTATGCTGCTGATGAACTCTCTGCGTCCAGACTCTTATTAGCTGCTGGATGGTGAATTGACCCCAGCTTTCTTTCACATCGACTTCTCTTTGTCGCAGCAGGTTATCGTATCGTAGGCAGGAGGAGAGTTTTACCTCAGGCTCTTGATCACCTGACCTGTGATGAGTTTACCTTCCACAAGGGAAATGCACCAGCTCTGTTTTTCTGGACAACTTTTCCCTTCTCCTCCAGTGATCTGCTCTTGATATGAGAAACTCAAGTCTTTCTTTGTCATTTTTGTCTCTGAGTCTGTGGCTTTTGAATACAATCTGCTGTGGGCTTTGCACATGTGAGATAAAAGCTCTTTCTGTGTGTATGAGGGACAACACTGTAGCTTTTCCACATCAACCGCCTCGCTGCACAGCAGTAAAGATCAGTTGATAAGCCAAACGACAGGGTTGGCAGTTAAATCAGCCGAGCATCATGGGAAAGGAGAATAAGTGTCCATCGCAGATGAACCGTTTTACCCGAGGCAGGTTGATACTGCAGTATGCTCCCCTTACTCTGCTGTGTCATTAACAACTGAGCAGCAACATGCAGGGAGTTTGTACATTTGTTTACAAAATGGTGGGCTTGTTCTTCATTTATTTAATGCTGAATTTAAGGGTTACTAGGAACTGTAAACATTTTACTTATCTGCAGATGAAATCCAAAGATCTGAAAGAAAAAAAACCCCCGGCAGTTTATGGATATTTTCTAATATTTTCAGTGCAAATTCATTGTATTATTTTATAAACTATTGCACTCAGTGGCACCCTATTAGTTACAACTATTAACTCTAATAGTTACTATAAACATCCTGTGAAGAGTATAGAGTAGTTAAGACTGTATAATTATAGCCATGTAGTTATGGATACAATTATGACTATATAGTTATAGTTAGGTCTATATAGACTATATTAACTAATAGTTCTAGGTCAGTTCCAAGGTTGACAAAGTTCTCAATGAGTATACTTGCTGCTAACTTAGCACAGGTTCTCAACTCAGTTCAAATTTCTGGGGACTTTCTCACCCCCACAATTTTACGTTTAGCAACTTTTTATCATTTCTGTCTCATATTATGGTCCTCCATCATTCTAATAAAATCCTGAAATCACCAATAGTTCTATTGACGTAACATAATTTTTAGCTTAGCTTTACAATGTTGCTAATGTCCAGTTAATTTGGGTGTTGGGTTCATGCAACCTAATGTGTTTAACACAAACTTGCTGGGGTGCTGCATTTCTGACTTCCACCTTTTTCATGTCTCAATTTTTTTTAACAAATTCTAATTTGGAAATCTGTCAATTTTGATGAATAGTAAAATAATTTCATCCCCCAACCTTATCACACAGATCTAAATTGAGCTCAATAATCTGAAACCTATTGGTACAATCACAAAAATAATTCTTTGGTTTCATTTGTAAGCGTTTAAAACTTGAGTTTAAATCTTTTTCAACTAATTCTAGTGGGTATTTCATGCAAGTTCTGTTTCATTCTAAATGTTCACAGTCCTTTGTTGTTATTTGTTGTTGTTAGTTTCTATTTTTCACCATTCTACCAGTCCTGTTCTGTTTCCTGTGGGGAACAATTACTTTGTTTTAATTTCCTGCAGATTGCCACGCTGTTTGTGTTTTTGAGGTTTAGATGTCTTCACAGGAAAGGTGTGAGCAGAGTCATTTAATTTTGTTTTTAAGTCTTTAAAGGGATTTTGTGGCGAAAGGCCACAGACCCATAAGTGATGCTGAGCAGCTGTTTGAAGACGGACGCGCTGCCTCTTGAAGAAATTGCTTGATTTTTTGCTCTGCTAGGCCGTGTCTTTGCTTCTTGAGGGACTTCCATAAACAGCAGGTGGTATTAATGTCAGAATTTATGAAGCTTGGATTTGTTTTTCTCCTCTTGTTAAATATTTTCATTGACATTGATGAAAGATACAAAATGATTCATGAAAACACAAGCTGTGAGGAGCTGGAGAAGAAAGAAATACCTGGAAACCAAATTAGGGACGGATGATATGGAATTAAAAACTCATGACTATTTTGCGGTATTTATTGTGGAAGTGTTTTAAAAAGTATTAAAAAATCTATTGAAGCAATTTTTTTGTCTTTCTGCAGTCAAAGCATTGAGACTGTTGTTCTTAAAAAAACTAAACCAAATGTTAAGGGGCAATTTGCCGACTGCACTGGAAATAGCCACAAAATAAATGGTTGATAAAAATCATGCCTACATACTGACGGTAACAACTTTTTGTGTAGCTCAAATTCAAATTTGTTTCAACATCTGGTAGGAATGTCCTGATCCTGTCTCAGTCACAAGATTAGGATATTAGTCCAGGTAATTTTAACCAATCAGAGTTGGAGTTGTTAACTACTTCTGCACTTTGTGGCCTACTGTTTTAGGTTTTACATCAAATCTGCTGTAATACAGTTTTGTGGAAAGAGCTGAAGCTTGTATGATGTAGTTAACAGATTAGTTATCAGATCTTTGTTTTTTTTTATGCTGTAACATGCATATGGATATTTGTACCTAAACATCAGCACATATAGTTTTTTGTGGATTTCTTGATTTAAATTTTTACTTGCGATAAAAACTGGAATATAAAAAACAAACAAAAAAAAAGTTGGTTTTTGATGCATTGGAAGAAATTGATTTTGATTCGGGCTGTTATGCCCATTGAAAACTTTCAGGATGTTATTTATCTTTGTAAGTATGTACTGTACCAAAGTCAATAGGTAGGTATTTTGCAAAAATAATCAGTTGAATTTTTTTCAAGAGACGTTATGAAAGAACTGACCAACATCATTTCCAATTGTTTCCAACTTCTTGTTTTGTTAAGGAGTTTCCTGTTTGTCATTACTCTCCAAACCCTTCGCTGATGTGTGCACATGGCCTGAACAAAATGGTTGGAAATCTATCAATCTATAAATTGATAGATTTTTCTGTATCTGTATTTTTCTGTTATGAAGCAGCCAGTGAACAGAGACCTTTCCAACAGTTTGTGAACCTGAGTATGTTGGAGGCTTAAGTACCAAACACACTCACTTCACATTCTGCTCCCATATTGGGCTGTTGTCTGTTCAGCTATGATCTGGTTGTCCCCATATTGAAAGATGATGGTAATTGCCTTCAAGGGCAGCTGTAAAGTTCTTCCCATCATGTCCATTGGTTCAGTCATTACAGCCAGTGTTGGGAAGAAGCAGCAAGCCTCGGGCCGTTTAGTTCAGCACAATGTGGCAAAACTTGGCGCAGTGAGATGAGGCCGCCGTGGGGAGATGTGTGGAGCAGTGCTTGCAGGATTAGGGCCACTGAGATAAGTGATTTGCTGATCATTATGTAAGCCACATCTGTCCTCTGTCCCCTCAGTGGCACCCGGCCTCCCACGCTGAGCGGGATGCAGTTCTGAGTTCTGCTTACAAAAGGGAAAATCAGGGGATGGCGTGAGGGTGGTGGGAGTAGAACATATTCTTGGCTGCTGGTACCAGAAACATGAATATGGTGATGCTAGTAAACAAAAAAAAATAAAAGAACAAAAAAACATGGCTGAGAGACTGACAAGCCAAATGCTTTTAAATCCAACACAAAAGACTACAGAAAAATACAGTTAATCTCATTTGTTTTGGCCCCACAGCTTCAAGACAATTGTTTCCTGCAGAGATTAGTCTAGAATTGTCATGAATTAGTCACACAAGTGTGTCAGAGTTTTCTCAGAATCCGAGGCTTGACTTTGAAAATTAGTCTGATTGGCATATTTGGCAACACAGTTTGACATAACACTCACATCAGTATGTTTTATGCTATGCAGAACATAGTACATGTACTTTTTCACTTTATTTTTCTTTCCTCATTAGTTTGAAAGGTTGCTAACATAAAGAAAATCTTCCCTTTGATCATAAAATCTGCCCTTTGTAGAATTTGTTCTGACATGAAGTTAGATATGTTTTACTGGAGACTTATCCTTTTGCCCTTCCGAAACACTAAATTTATCAAGGTCAGTGGTTCAGTACTATCTGTGAATATTAAGTTTTCAAAGTTCAATACCACCATCTTCAGACACCTTTTAGGCCTATTCTAAAAGAGAGCATAGACTTCTGCAGTTAGCTGTGTCTTGTGATTAAAAATATAATATTTTACTGTTCTCTCTGACTGGTTGGTCGAAGGTTGAAATCCTTTGGACCTTTACTGGAAGAAGCTGGAATTTTGCATGGGAAAACTGGAGTTTCCTAAATTCCCTGGCCTCAATATTGTGTATATTTGCCTTAAAACAGAGTTACTGCAACAGCAAGAGGTCCTTTTTACATTTCAATGAGTTTGTTCATATTAAGCTTGCCAAATAAAATTCTAAATATCTCTGCCTGCCACTCTGTGTGTGGAAAAGACTTTTTTCAATTGACGTGGCAAGGAAAATAACACTCCACATTTCAAATGAACATTATGTGGGGATTACACATTGTGATTCGCTTGAATATGTGCTCCCACATATTCAAGCATACTGAGCGGACTCCACACATATTAGTCAAACATATTAGTCAAATTATGTCAAACATACCAAATGCATAGATTTTTCATAATGATTTTATTTCATTTCACACTATCTGAATGGATGCTACCTAGTTTCATGTCCCAGCTACACCAGAGTAGCCATCGCTGACAGCACAAAGTGGCAGTCAGCCTGCTGTATGCCCTTACAACTGTTTACGCTGACTCTCTCCTCGGTGTCGCAAACTAAACATTTTAATGTGAACGCTGCTTCACACTCAGCACTGTACTGTACGGCACAGAGACATGGACTGTAAAAATGTACCTTCTGGTGGCTGTCCGCATTGGGTCGGTTTTGAGCATGGGTGGACCTGAGTATGTTGGAGGCTTAAGTACCAAACACACTCACTTCAGCCAGTCTCAGTGTAATAACTCTGTCCACTTCAAATTTCTGACCAACTACAAAACAAGTTCTGTCCAGATGATATGTGAACAAACATGAATATAAGATCAGAATGATAATGTTTTGCTTATCGGCTCTGGGAGAGGGAACTAATTTCCTGTTCCTGCGGAGCATGCATAGACCTTAAAGGCAGCCCAAGTAACACCAGTGACACTTTCATCACCGTTTGAGATCTATGGTAAACCAAACTGTGTCAGATAAATGAATCCCATCTTGATAGATACTACATCAGTGCAACAGTATAATTTGATGTTCAGTGGCCTGAAGGAAAGCCAGCTCCATTGGTATCTGACTCAGCAACTAAAGTACATCAGCAGTGCACAGACCATCTAGTTGTCGTACACTTTGATAAGCAGTATTTCTCTTCTTCCTGCCCCAATGTGAATGAAACTTTTTCTCAGAAAGGTTTGGAAACATGTCATCATGCTGAAGCCTCTTTAACATCCATCACACTGCTGCATCTCTTAATATTCAGCTTCATCCTGAGTGGCATGAGGTAATCTCTCTTGCGTAATGCTAGCTGCGTTGCCACCAGCATTGGAACATATGTTCTGTCAGTCACATTTTTCTGAGTTCTGGATCTGATAGTGCTGCTCTTCCCACGAGATCCGTTGGATTTTTATATATAATTTTGGTTTACACTCACTCAGTCTTCCTGCACACCTTCTGCAATGAGTCCTAAAGAATTCAAGTAATGTTTTGTACATCTTCATCTTTAATCTAAAAATTCATCATTTTGCAAAAGGCAGAAAAGCATCTACTGTTCCTAGCCTTTGTCCAATCCTATGCTTGGCATTTCTGGGTGTAGCAGAGCTGTGGATAATGACTCCTGTTGGGAGATGAGAGATACTTTGTGGCAAAAGTTGCAGGGGTCTCTCTTCCAGAGAGGTCTCAGTGACTCATTGCTCTTTGGAAAAGCAGCAAAAAGTAATGGAGCTTGAATGAGAGTAGAGAGTTGAAGAGAGCAAGACTGAAAACTCCCAACCAACCTTTCAGTGTTCTTTTTTTTTTTATGATGAGAAACTCCAAGTAACAACGGGAGAGGAATTACTGGCAGTACAAGGAATCTTTATTGTCTTAAATTTTTAATGTGTACATTTATTTCTTGTCTCTCAATTAATTCAACTTTTAAAAGTACACCAACATTTTCATCATCCCTGAAGACAAGCGATTTCTATTGACCTTTTCCGATTTTAGTATTGAGGAAATGTCTGAACAAGGAGAGAAGATAAAATTTTTTAATCTTCCTGTGCAAAGGCGGTTCTTGCAAAAAAGCAAATGGCAAACCTCAGCATGGCAGAAATAAGTAAAATCAATGCTTTATTATTTACATGTTAAAAAAAACAATAAAAACCTAAAGGTGGTTTCAATCATGACTGCAAACAAAGGCAAAAACCCTTTCTTTTATGCTTAAAATACAATAATGACTGTAATATTCATATATTGGTGGCATTAACACTGTTATCTATGAGGTTGCGTGGTTAAATTTGCTTCATTCAGATGAATAGTTCACTTGTTTGTCAAATCAATAAACCTTGAAAAGCATCCAAACCCCTGTTTATCGCCTCCTAGTGTGAAATATTTCTATACTGGAGATTCCCTTAGGGTTCAAAAACCAAACTAAGACAAGTAGGTAGAATAATAACCTAGCAAATCTGTTATTGAAGCAGTTATTGAATTCAGTATGATTGTTTTGAAAATATGGTTTGGACAGAACTGACCAACCACTGGCTTCACACTCTATTTATATGCTCAGTGAATACACCCAACCAGCAGCCCACGCACACACGCACACACACACACACACACACACACACACACACACACACACAGGACTTAAAAAGTTCAAGACGTGAAAAGAGAATACGGGCTGCACAGTGTCGCAGTTGGTAGAGCTGTTGCCTTGCAGCAAGAAGGTCCTGGGTTCGATTCCCAGCCCGGGGTCTTTCTGCATGGAGTTTGCATGTTCTCCCTGTGCATGGTGGGTTCTCTCCGGGTTCTCCGGCTTCCTCCCACAGTCCAAAAACATGACTGTCAGGTTAATTGGTCTCTCTAAATTCTCCTAGGTGTGTGTGAGTGTGTGTGTGAATGGTTGTGTGTCCTGTCTGTTTTCTGTGTTGCCCTGCGACAGACTGGTGACCTGTCCAGGGTGTGCCCCGCCTCTCGCCCGGAACGTTAGCTGGGGATAGACACCAGCAACCCTCCCGACCCCATTAGGGACAAGGGTGTATAGAAAATGGATGGATGTATGGATGGATGAAAAGAGAATTTCATAAAAATGATGGCTAGAATACTATGACCAGCACCATTGATTAGTCACAGCATTCCTACTCTTTATAAAAGATGTCTTTGTATCAAAATTTAATTAAGATACACTGATATATGTGCTACTAAATTCTCCCTAGGTGTGTGGAAGTGTGTGAATGGTTGTGTGTCCTGTCTGTTTTCTGTTCCCACTGACAGACTGGTGACCTGTCCAGGGTGTAGGCTCGCCCAGACGTTAGCTGGGGATAGACACCAGCAAATTAGGGACAAGTAATTTAATTAAGATACACTATATAGCTACACTATGTTGGGAAGTTTATTGGGTCACCCCTTCAAATCATAAAACCAACTTGTGCTTGTTCAGAAAGCGGTAGGCTGCGCAAAATCACAAATGGGACTCAACTGATGATGAGGCAAAGAGGTTAGCAGCTTTCTGCAGGATCAGCATTAACTGACCACAAGCTTCAAGTGACCTTCAGGTTTGGACAAGAAGAGTGCGCCAGAGATTTGCGCACTCACCCATGGAATGGGTTTCCATGGCAGCTGGTTCCAAGATGTACATCACATAGTGCAGTACAAAGTGTTGGATTCAGTGATGTAAAAAACACTGCGCCTGCACTGTTCTTTACACAATAGCAATTGCCAGAACAAATGAGACTTGACTAGACTTTGTTCTATGGAAGAACCTGACTGGCTGACACATAGTCCTAACTTCAACCTAATAGAACATCTTTGTGACATAATAGAGCCTAGACTTAAAAATCAACCCTTTTTGTCCAACATCAATCTCTGACCTCATAAATGAGCATCTGGGGAACCGATCAGAAAGTCTCATTAACACATTCATAAACTTTGTAGACATCCTTTATTGAATAATGGTTAAGACTGCTGTCCATCCATCCATCCATTTTCTTTACACCCTTCTTCCCTAATGGGGTCGGGAGGGTTGCTGGTGCCTATCTCCAGCTGCGTCCCGAGGGAGAGGCGGGGTACACCCTGGACAGGTCGCCAGTCTGTCCAGGGTACATACAAGACAAACAACCATGCACACACACACTCGCAACTAGGGAGAATTTAGAGAAACCAATTAACCTGACAGTCATGTTTTTGGACTGTGGGAGGAAGCCGGAGAACCCGGAGAGAACCCAGCATGCACAGGGAAAACATGCAAACTCCATGCAGAAAGATCCCCGGCCGGGAATCGAACCCAGGACCTTCTTGCTGCAAGGCAACAGCTCTACCAACTGTGCCACTGTGCAGCCCCTAAGACTGCTGTAATAAGCTATTAAATAATGAATTAATCACACGATAACTCAAAATGAGTTTGATCATTTTCATTCAGATTAATATTTTTTTAAAGGGCAATTCTTTTTAGAGACATCTTACTGTAATCCATTTTATTTATGGCTTTGGTTGTCTGGTTTTTGCTTGTGATTTATATGTATTGATTTTGGTTGTTTTGTTTTGGATACTTAAAATATTTTCCAGTTCCAGTGTTAAGTGTTGTTTACAAACTTACATAATCATGTTCTTTTTTTTCTCCGAAGAGTTTTTGCAGCACTAGTGGCTTGTATTTTTGTAACAGTAGGCAGACAGGAAAGAGGGTGAAGAGAGGGGGGAAGACATGCGGCAAAGGTTGTCTGGACCGGGAGTCGAACCCGCGACGTCCGTGTCGAGGACTAGGGCCTCCAAACGTGGGGCGTGCTAACCCCCTGCGCCACCACAACACACCCCTATTGTTCATATTTTACTTGAGAATGGTCTCAAAACAATATTGGTTATTGCAATAATTACTTGTACAGCAAAATTTGTCACCACGACAGACCTAGTTATTCTTGCTACAAAAGTTGGGCTTACATTAATTAAAGCCTATGTATTAGTAATGAGATGTTATCCAAGTTCATACATGTGTGAGGTCAGACATATGACTTTTGGCAGTAAGATGTTTATTATTTGGCAGCAGTGATTGAGAATATTTCAGAAAAAAACAAATAGGTCCTGACATAGATTCTATATTTTTTGTGTTCAGCTAATTTAATACTAAAAGTGTTTTTGTTTAAGGTTGAAACTATTATCTGTAGTAATAATCAGTTTTTATCTGACTAATCAAATAATGCGCTATTTAACTTGCACCAGAAAACATGTCACCACATTGTTTGTATGCATAAAATGCTGAGTAATAGATTGTTATATTGCTGTGAACTGCGGTTAATAATCTGACTCGCTCCTATGGGAGATACTGTATTTCCCACATTTTAATATGTCATAATCTCTGTATCATTACTTGAGACCTTTTATCAAGTATGATTCACATGTCTCCCTGCGTCATAAACAGCTTTTTGGAGTTGTTTCCTGGAGGACGTGTAGGTTGCTGGTTGTTTGCAGCGGCATGGTGGACTATTTCAGGAAAGTGTGGGCACTTTACATGCGTGTTTGTCTGTGGCGAAGCAGGAAAGCTGGAGCTAATTGTCTTGCCTGTGATGCTGCCGAAGAGAGAATGAGATGGAGAAAAAGCAGCAGATGGTGAGGCGAAACACAGAAGACAGGTACAATAATTGTGTCTCGTGGGGTTGAGGTGGATCTGCTTGTGATCTGACAGAACAGGAAGGGAAAGAAAAGAGGAGTACAAAAGTTGCCTCTTCCTCTCACTCCAGGCTCCTGTTTGCTCTCAGCAGGAACACAGGAAACTGAAAAAGGGAGGTATTGACCCAAGGTGGTCTGATTTGCCCTTCTGTTTCTATCAGACAGGCTGAACTGCTAGGAGTACCAGCCTTTCTTTTTCTTCAAACAAAGGCAGCCCTGAATTAAAACGAAAAGAAGAATATGACTTTATTTATTCATGATTTGCCGGGACACGAAGTGCCCTAAAGCAGATGGAGCTACAGTGAGATGGATTTTCTTTTATTTAAGCAGGATATGTTTATCTAATCGAAGTTTTTTGTACCGCTTTAACTTAGAATATCTCTCAGCCTTTTAGCTAAAGAAATGTGATGTCAGTATTTAGAATTTAAGTTGCTTTTCTTGTAGAGTGCTTTAAATTTAATTAATGAAATGCTAAATAAATCATGTAATAATAGGTGCCATTAAATGTTCCACTATTTTCAAAATTATTCAAAGTTGAAACCTGTTTCAGTGCAAAACACAAGGGATGCACCTTTTTCACTTCTGATACCGATCCACATATCTGAGATTCAAGATATCGATCTGATTCAGAAAAACGGTTCTGAATTGACTGAGGTGTTTCTTTTTTCTTTAAACACAGACAAAAATGTAATGAATTACAAATTTATTTGACAACTCTGAACCAGTACAGAACACTCAAATGCTCTAATAGTTTCGCAAGCTTGGTCAAATATGCAAAACACAACGTTACTTTGTTCAGTCAGTGTAATTAGAAATGTAACAGCTAATGTAAAATAAATAATAAAGAAACTGACAAAAACAATAAGTTGAGACACATGGTCAAACCTGTAAAAATAAGCTGCAACAAAACTTTTAGACGGTTTAGAAAGTGCAGTTAGGAATTCTAAATATACCCAATCCAGATTTTTTTTCAATATCGGTAGATATATTGATGTCAGATGGAGCATCTCCACAAAACACAACAGAATGAACTCCTTGATGATCTTCTGACAAATTTTCACTCTTTTGCTGCCATTCTTTAAAACGTTGCTTCTTTTGTTGCTGTAGTTTCTTGTTGACTTGACGATCTCTCTTCCTTCTAAAATCTCTTATGCTTCTTTAAACAAGTGAACCAAATACATTAGGAGTACTTAACATGGCGAATGGTGCTTAAATAATTACCTAACACTTATTGCTCTCATACTGTGAACTGTGGTACTGACATAGCAATAAATATGTCATGTGTTGCACAGTTCTAATTAAGAGCGACAACTTGCTTGAGGTCCAGTTTCAGGTCCATTTAGGAAACCTTTTAATCCATCAACTACCTAAAAACAACAGAAAAACAAAATATCAGAAGCAAGCTTTTAGATGTTTCTTTATTTTTCTATGTCTAACTTGGATCTTTCAGATCATTAAGTATAAAAACCACAGCAAACAAACCTCTAAGATGTTGCTTCTCCTTGTGAAAGGTCCTTCAACTACAGATCAAGTTCTTTGTAAAAATTGATTAGATGATGAGAGAGTAAAAACAAAATGTTTAACTATTGAAACCACCTTTTGTACTTGAAATGAGAAAAGGTTTATTTTGTTAATATAGGAAGTTTTACACTTCATCCAATGGAAACAGACATAGCTAGTGAAAGAAAATCATCTGTTAACAATAAAATATGATGTTAGTGAAAATTTCCCAACAGCATATATTGCTATTCATTGGTCCAAAGTTGAATGTTTTATTTGCGTTCATGCGGTTTGCCTCCTGGAGTGTTTTGCTTTACTTTCAGTTGCATTTTTTAAGATATGAAACATTTAATCCCCAACTTTAGTCAGGTGAATCTGAATAGAGTTAGAATAAAGCCAAGACTTTTCTTTATTCATCGTGTATATATATATAATGCTGGTTCACTAAAGATGCTTAAAGTTTGCGATATGTAACCCAGAAAGATTAGATTATGTAGGAACTTCATGAAGAACTCTGGGCCATATCAGTGCTGTTACTGTGCAGCAGCATCCTGCAGCTGCTGAGGGTTTAAAGGCTGCCACAGCATCAGGCTCTCTATCTGACCATAAAGCAGACATAATCTGCTGTTGGCCAGATTAACAGAAGACTACTGCAGCATGGAAACGAGGTTAGACAGCCAGCATTTCAGAGAAACTCATAATCTGGAAATCCCTCAATCGAGGTCATTGGGAGGAAAACCAGTCACTTTGATCCTACTGCTCACCATAATGTCTCAACTCAGCTGGTTGGACCGGATATGTTCGCTCTTGATGGAAGATGTTCCTTTTTTCTTATTTCTAAAATCGTTGTTCTAAAATGTATAAAAACCTTATTTATTTATTTTTGTCTAAAAAGTACAGAACACTTAAATACACTAACAGCTTCACAAGCTTGGTCAAGCTTGTAAACCCAACATAAATTCAATTTGTTCAACAGTCAGTGAAATTAGGAGTATAACTGCCGATGTGAGATAAATCACAAAGAAACTGAAACTGACAGAAACCGGTTGACTACCTTGGGCAAACATGCAAAAAATAAACTGCAATAAGGAATTTATTTTAAAACGGTTCAGAAAGTGCAGTTCGGAAAGCTAAATTTAATGTAGAAAAAATATCCAATCTAGAATAGTTTTCAATATTGGATTGGACTGTATCTGCCATTTTGGCTGCTCTTCCAAAATGGGGGCTGGTTTATTAGTGCCCCATATTTAAAATCTGATAGGGAAAGAGAGCTTGTTTTAGTTTGTGAGACAGGGATTAAAATAACTGTACAAATAGTTCATGCAGCCATATCCAAAATCTATAATCTGTATTCAAAATTTAATTTGGATCATTTTCACATTGAACTTCTGGAACATCTTCATCTGATTTAAAAAAATAAAAAATAAAATCACTCCCCGAAATAATTTTGTTCAAATATATTTTCCTAAGTTGTAAACTGTGTGAAAGCGAATGGGATTTAGTATCAGACGTTGCATCCATTTAACACCATGTTTGTGTGGTTCCAGCTGGCTGCTGGTGGCTGCAGCGCCGCTTCTTCTACAGCAAAATGGCAGATGAGTCTCCCAGGCACAGAGTACATTTAGAGCCATCTGGTGTACACAAATAAAAGAGTATGCTGTGAGAGACACAAGAAAAATGTTGTGACCTTAACATAAAGCTGCAGAATTAAGGGATTTGGTGAAACGCAGCTGTTTTCCAACGTTGAAGATTATTGGGGAAGATGCGCTATTAATTAAGGGAGGATTTCTAACTGCTCTGGAGTTTGAGATTTGGCTGCTGTAATTGCTCTGCTCTCTGTGAAATAAATAGTAAAATGGATTTGAACTCTTGGGTTTCTTGAGAAATTGATGGGAGATTGCTAAGAAAAATATCTGATCTTTTTCTTATGGCACCTCCTTAAAAGTTTAAAGATGGATTGATCCAAGTGTGTTTAAACAGGAATACAATTAAAGCAGCTTATCGATCAATATCCATCAGTTCTGTGTTCAGGTTGAGTGATGACTAAGTGTATTTGTCTCAGGCTGAAAATTTACCGATTTATTATTTTTCTGAAAAAGCCACTCTGAAACCTTGGTTGGTTTTCTGCTGTCTTTTCTGTGTTGTTTTTTTTTCAAAGAGTTTGCTGACTCAGAGCTTTTATTGTTTGTAAGAAGGAAAAGGTGGCCTGTTTCGATGTGAACATGATGCCAGTAGAGTTACACCGGTTTGCAATATTTCTACAGCTCTTTATTTTGGCAGAATTAAAGCTTTTGAAGGCAGGCCTTTATAAAATCCATTTAGCTTATTCTATGGGATCACTTCATGTTATGTTTACCATCAAAGATCCACCAATCAGAATTTTGTGGCCATTTCCCAATCTTTTGTATCTTTAAAGGTTTGACATGCTGATTTTATACCAAATTGATGTGCAACCACTTCTATCCACAAGGCGACACCAATAAGGGACAAATCAGAGTTCTTTTACAGAAATTGTAGTTTTGAATCCAGTTTCCAAGAATTCCCCCAAATAACTGTAGAGTTGAAATATAAGATTGGAGAATGTTTTTTTTGGTCAACAAACTGACTTATTATTCTACAACATAGTATGAATCAGTGCTTGTGCAGCTGTCCTACCAGATGATTAGCCTTTTAGAAAAAACATTCTAAAAGTCATTTTAAGGTAAGAACTCCGGTCTGCCTAAAAACCTAGGTCTCTGTTTGATTAATTTGAACTCTGGAACGATTTAAATGCATATGTGGAAACAACCGGACCACAGACCACTCCGAAATCAAGACACAGACTATAGCGCTGGGGATTCTGGGTAAAAACAACCAAAACAAACGCTCAAGTCAAGGGTTGGTGGGAGAAATGACTCATGGTCTTTTATCAAAGATGAGAGATTCCTACACCTGCTAAAATGTGATGCTACTTCATTTTGTGCTCATGTCTTCAGAGGTTTTCATGTCATTTCCTTCAGTAGACTCTGATGCAGCGCCACCACAGGCGAGGAGGGGAGAAGGGGGGGGGGGGGGGGCAGGTTTTTTTAATAGCTCGGTTTGTTTGACACAGTGTCATGTGAAAGTGAAAATGTAAAAAAAGTTGCAGTTTTGGTCTCCATAGTTCAACATGTTTATTTTGTACAACTGTACAGTTATAGGAGTCTTGAATCTTAAAATCGCTAAATGGTATTCTCTGACAAATATTCAATATTTTGAGGATCACTGTTAAAAAAATGCTTGTACTGAAGCTGACTGTTGTCTTGGTATGACCACCACCACACAGTTTGACCAGACAGACTGAACAGCATTCCAGAGCAGCCTCATGGTGACTAAACCTGGGAAATACTAGACTTCACTTGTTGAACAGGACAGCCTGAATGCACCTTTCACCATTGTGTCAATGAAGGGAGGAAACCATCAGCATGGTGTGTTGAGCCGTCCGGTGTGAGACGTTCATGTGCTTTGATAGTGGCAGTTTGGACGGAACTAATTTTGTCTCAGATTGACAATGTGTGTGTTCATATCCTATGCAAATATGCTCCGAAATGTGTGGCCTGAAACTATAAGTCTCGTTTTATGAAACAATAGGCAAACTCTGACTGATATGTGGCCTTTTGTCATCAGTTAAATATACCACTAAAAGGCTACATTAAATTTAATGAGGCCTCATGCTGCCTGCTGACAGGAGTTATGCTCCTATACTTTTGGGCTCTCTAAGCTTCCCTTTCAACCTGCAGTGTGTGCATTATTGTATTCTTTTTTGTGTGTCACTTTAAAGACTTTACATTCCCATCAGTTGCTCTGAGAATGTTGAATGGAGACAACACAGCCACGGAGGATCACGTTGTCACTCCTTCAGTGTCCTATCAGTGTTTTTCTGCTGCGTCTTGAATATTAACAGAGCGGAAAAGTGCCCACAGTGGAATGAGTCTGTGTCAGCCTGGAGCCTCAGCTTTGTGATGATAGCGACTTGCAGAGTAAGGGAAGGCAATTCTCCATTGTGTGGTGCAGCAGAGAAACAGATGACTGTGCTTGGCCTTGTTTTCAGTTCAGTTTCAAAGGCTCATCTGGGCTGGTGGGGCTTTGTGGGTCTATTGGCAGTGAGCCTATATTACTGAGATCTGGATGAGATGAATTTAACTCCATCTTCCAAAAGGTTTATGACATTCACATCGTTAATAACAACTCAAAGCTGGAGTCAAAAAAAACATGCAGTAAAACTTTGTTTTAAACAAACTTTGTTTGTGTTGGTGGGGGAAAAGGTCCATCTTGACTTTGTCATTCGCTATATCAGTCTTCACAATATGCCATTATTTGTTACAAACACACTAATCTATTTATTTCATATGACAGGTGTGAGCAAAATCAACTTAATACTTAATCATCCTCATATTTTAAAGACATTTTCCAGCTCTGGTGGCTTTTTTAATTTTTTTATGTTTTTACATTGGTCAGACAGGAAAGCGAGTTGAGAGACAGAGGCGGAAAACATGCGACAAAGGTCAATGGACCAAGACTTGTCAAGGACTAAGGGTTCCATAAATGAGTCTTGTGCTTTACCCCTGTGACATCATCACTGCGTCCATAATAAAATAAAATAAATGAATAAATAAAGTACAGTGATGGAGGGCTGATGATTTGAGCTCGTTTTGCCCCTACCTCACAATCGAAACCAGCCTTTCATTTTCAGTAAGAAAGATTTTAAGTTAAAATTTACCTGTATGATTGTATTAGGGCAATAATCCATAGATAATACCCGGGCGGAAACAATTTGGGTACCTCGATTATTAAAATTCCTTAAGGAAAATGTATCTTCCACTATTTAATGCACCGTGTTCCAGCCAGGTTATTAATTGCGTTGCGAGGAGCTCTCACTTTCGCCTGAGTTGTTGACAGAAGCTAACTGTTAGCAGCATAATGTCCAGTTTTCAAGTTCGGCCTGGGAGGATTTTATTGATTCATGATAATGTCCAGGTTTTTGTTGTTTTTCGAGGGACCAATTAGCATCCTTAAAATGAGCTTTTTCCTGCTTCCTGGTGGCCGGTTCAGAGCAAACGGTCGCAACAAATGGGTGGCGGAGCGCATTGTGACGGCACATAGCTGGTAGATGAGTTTCTGTGTGTGATGAACGGAGGAGTCAAATCCCGTCGCTAACATGAACACAAAAGCTATAAATGGCTGGGCAAGGTGAGAGTTTATCTGTTAAACTGATGAATAGATAAACAAAAACCTGGACTATAGACATATTTTTATATATAAGTGTATTTGTGAGCCTGCCTTTTTATTATTGAATTGAATATAATTTCAGAATTTTGTACAACTTTCCTTCAGGTTAATTTAGAAAGTGAGCCATTACTTTTACAGGTTGATTTTCTAAACTACAGAAAAGTTATTGTTAGGGAAGCTCAAATGTGAAAAATTGGATTGATGTTGATATCTGACATTAACTCTGATGTTAATTTAGATTTACCAATATTTTATTTTATCCGATTACTCGATTAATCATAAGAATAATTGATAGATTACTCGATTGCTAAAATATTAGTTTACAACAGCCCTACTGCCAAACGATTAGACACTATTTTTCACATTTTCAGAAATGAGACCTAGCAGTCATTGATAAAGAGAGACGTTTATGGTCAAAGTACCGTAATTTAAATAAAGTTGGGTTAGGATTGGAATCTGTACTAAACTAGTGATGTTCCAGAGGATGTGTTTCATTCATGATTCATGCAAAGTTTCTCTTTCTGACCCCAGTGTTCTAATGTTTAAATGGATTTTAAGACGTCTGACTGTTTTATGGTGGCATTGTTGAGTTTGCAACTGTTTTTCTATGGGATTCTTTTTCACGCTCAACCTTTCACTGTCTGTCTCAATTTCTGCCTTTGGTCTCAGTACCTGCCCACATTCTACTTCCACAAAACCAAACATGTGCACGCATTAGCTGAGAAATGCCCCCCCTCCCTCTCTCCTTGTCTTGTTTTTCAAGGTCTTGTCGAGCAGCGCAAAACGCCCCGGAGGAATATCATGGCGACGTGCGATGAAATTTTAATCAGGAGGAAATGGGGCGGCACGCTCTTGCTTCTCTTTAGTATAAATTTGTTCAGATGGACTCCTGCTGCTTGTCAGACCCTTATGTGACACACCGAGGGTGTCTGCTTGCGATGTAGTGAGAAAATGCGAGGTCAAATTAAGGGAGGGTTGGATAGAAAGAAGGAAATCGGGAGTAGAGTTGCAGGGGTTCCTATATGAAGCTCCTTCACACCATCATTCTATATTAGGATGCCTTTCGTTCATTGTGCAAGCAGCCTGGAGCTTTTTAATATGTCCTTTCAACTTAGACAGTTGGATATTACATAAAGGGAGGATAAAGCAGGGCACCTAAAAGCTTTCATTGGGAGAGTCAGGATAATGTGGGCTAATAAGCTCATTTTAATGTCAGCAGTAGCATATATCGCGATGCCAGAGGAAAGAAGTCGGCACCTGCATTTTGCCAAGCAGACGGCACGAGCTTTGTTTTGGAAGAAAACTGCAGTGATTAATACATTATAGGTATCCACAACGTACGTAACCCAAACTGGCTCTGTAACCCTTTAAAGACTGATAGAAGGCTCTTGAGAAACCCATCATGTCTACTGTACAAGCCTGCAGAGGTACCAGCATGATCCAAGGTTCTTTTCAGTTGTTCTGGTTTGCAGCTGTCAGCAATCAATCAGGTTCACTGGATGCCTGATCAGGTTTCATAAATGGATTTAAAAAAAACTACCTATAATGACATGGATAAATTTCCATAGGTGAGTGCCATTCTTTATCAGACTTCATTCACTTGTTGTACTTCTAAACATTAATAAGTGGTCATGATACATTTTAATTACATTTTTGCTACAGTGAACTCTTGCCAAACGTCAAATTAAAGATTGTCCAGCAAGGTGAAGAAAGTTTATTTATGTAACTTGGGTCACACATAAAGGATACATAAAGTTAAGAAAATAACATTTTAACATATGTGAGCTGCAACACATACAAATTTTCACTGAGTGACCTGGAAAAAGTTTAGGTTGGCACAAAAACATTTTACACATAAATAAACATGTTGACATCAGCATGCACACTGTGTGAGATGTTAAATGAAAGAAGACCAAGAACGGACCCTTGAGGAACCCCACAGTGATTTTTGTTTTTTGTTCTCCCAAATTAATTTTTGCTAAATGGCATAATGTAATCAGTAGGAACAAAGTATGACTCTCTAGTTTTTCGTGTGTTTTTATGCTTTGATAGATTTGTCCTGATGTTTTAGAAAGAAACAATAGTCATACATAAAGTCTGTTTAAAAACCTTGGAAGCTCTCAGTTACACCATTACTTTGCTATTCAGAGTCCTGTTCCACCAATTCTGCATTTGGATTATTAATTCACTGTATGTCGTGCACTCCGTGATGTCACATGTACTTAAAGTGTTTGACTAATTGCTGCCCCCCTCCTTCTCGAGCTAATTATTTCTCCATTGTCTTGTGATCCGGTAATCATGACACAGAATCACTGAAAAGCACTCTGCGTGTGGAATGAGTGAGTGCAAGAAGTAACAGCTTCCGTCTTTGTATGCCGAGCTGCGACGTATCTCTGCATGTGTGTGGTTGTGTATAGAAAGCCTCAACAGAGTTGATTGTCGCAGCATTGAAATTCCCCTCACAGGGTTGTCAAGCATGAAATAGAAGAGTGTGCTTTCTGTGGATGAACTCTCAGCAGAGCACTGCTAGATAGTGAGTGCTGAAGCCTTGGAGAAATAACGTAGCTGAAACAGATAGTGACTTAGGATCAAGGGAAGATAAACCTCATTGAGTGTGTGGCGTGGTTGTAAAACCAGAGAACATTTAGTTCATTTTAAAATCACGTCCCTCAAGCTCCATTTTGATGATTTTTTTTATTTTAAGTTTTTGTGATTAATTTGGAACAGACTATTGCTTTGGTTGAACATTTTTGGGGAATAATAATAATAATAAAAAAATCATCTTCATTTCAAAACCATATGTGTTAATAACCCTGTCATGTTAAATTAAAGCTCAAGATTTATTTTGCAAGATCTCAATATCATGAAAGCAGGATTCTCACAAACATGTTGCCAATCAGTGTGCAAAGACATGCTCTGTTTTATTGTCATTGTTATAACATTATAACCAAATCAAGAGTGATTAATTGAGAAGCTCGTTGGATTGTTCTGAAGACTGACTGTGTCCACAACAACTTCTGTTTCAGTCAGAAATGCTTTTCGTTTTCTGTCTGTAGAAACATTCTCCCAACACTCAACATCTGTGTTTAACTTCTTCAATACCCTCGTTCATAATTCATTGGATTTAAATTAACAAGTAACATACATTGTGGTAGAATTTCCTCCCTGTCAAACTTGTTGCTACAGCTGTAACCAAGTTACCTTGATTAAATGCAAAGTAGTTAATCAAATAGATTCCCTCTAGACATTTTGCAGTCAAGTTATTTGGATATTTGATGCACTTTCAGCCCTAATTGTGAGTATTTTTATCTGCAGGGGGTGAACAGAGTGGGGAAGGACGCCAGAGTGGGACGCGATGGTGTACGACGGAAAGACTGGCATGACTATGAGACGATCAGAAGAGATGCCGCTCGATCTGGTTGGTTCAAACCATCTCTTGGTCCCTCCTCATGTTTTTTTTATGCACACCATGTCCTGTTCTTGCTGTGATGTAAATCTAATGTCAAAATATAGTTTACACCATTAACCACGATCGCCAACTGGGTGTAATTTACCACTCCAGGGAAATCAGTTTGTGAATGAGCTGAAATAGTTTCATACCTGAAAAGAGCCATAAAAACTAAAAGTTATCTTTTTTATGTTTAGAAAAATTAGAGTAATTTCTACTTAATAGATCATACTGCTGGATCACTTAGCTTGATTAAGGTCTCTGGGCATCCAGAATATCTGATTATTGTTTTTGTCTGAAATGTCATATGTTTGGATGTATTTGTCAGCCTCTCTAATGGCAGGGAAAAATGTGACACTAATCTTTACTCCTGACTCCAAAAGTACTTAATCTAATGATAGTAGGCTACTTTTTTTGCAGTTCTTTGCTCTTCTGTAGGTTTTAAATGGTCCCTAAATATTGGAACCTGTCTTCATCTTTGGGGGAACTTCCTTTTATAAAGCTCTTTTGCATCAACACAATGTCACACAAGACATACAGTTTGACCTCATCTTTGTTTACCCTTTGTGGAACAAAAAAGTAGCTAAAATAACTTTTGAGAAAAATAAAATGGCCTTTTTTGTCTTCATATTCAATTTATTTTCTGCCTAGAGGAAAGAAAACAGCAACAACTGCAGTTTGAGGGTTTTATCTGCCGTTGTGTTCATGACGTGACGGTGTGTGCATGTTTTAGGAAACGGTGAGCAGGGGAAGCCGTTCCCGCTGACGGATGCTGACAGGGTGGACCAGGCCTACAGGGAGAACGGCTTCAACATCTACGTCAGCGACAGGATCTCCCTGAATCGCTCTGTCCCTGACATACGGCATCCCAAGTGAGTTGAGCACCAGCACAGTCAACAGAAAGTTTAAAATTTTTCTTGTGCAAAAAGCTGTGAATAAATGTTGCTTCCAATCAGATTTTCTTATGTAATATCATAGTTTGCAAGGCACTGAGGTTTATCTGACTTTGGCTCTGTTAGGCTTTAGGTGTTGCCTTTAAAGATACATTAGTTGTCATTTTATTGTTAACAAAAAGCAGAACCTACAAAAAAAAGGGATGAATGCGTATGCCTTTCAATTTGCCAGAAATATAAACTACCTCCTAAACTTGGCAAAGGACGAGAAGGAAACAGACAAAATTTTACAGCATTTCATTTCAATATATATAAATATATATATATATATATATATATATATATATATATATATATGTATATATATATATGAATTTTAGATGCTGATAGAAACTTTTTTGTACAGTTAATGCATTACAACTCAAATTCTTTCCTTTTCTATATACCGTGTTCCAAATTATTATGCAAATTGGATTTTAGTGTCATAAAGATTTTGGTTGTGCTATTAAATTTCTAGATGGTAAAAATATATATATATATATATATATGCAAATTGGATTTTAGTGTCATAAAGATTTTGGTTGTGCTATTAAATTTCTAGATGGTATTGTGTGTCAGGGCTCTTTAATCACTATAATTAATTTCAGAGAGCTGGTTGAGTAGTCTGTCTGGTGAGCTCAATTAAAGGAAATCTACTTAAGAAGGATGTTCCACATTATTAAGCAGGCCACAGGTTTCAAGCAATATGGGAAAGAGAAAGGATCTCTCTGCTGATGAAAATCATCAGATAGTGTAGTGTCGTATGACAAGGTATGAAAACAATAGATATTTAATGAAAACTGAAGCGTTATCGTACTGTGAAGAGATTTGTGGCTGATTCAGAACAAAGATGGGTTTGTACAGATGAAGACATAATGAGGAAGGTTTCTGTTAGACAAATTTATGGGATTAAGAGAGCAGCTGTTAAAATGCTCTTACAAAGCAGCAAACAGTTATTTGAAGCTGCTGGAGCCTCTGGAGCCTCAAGGTGGAGGATCCTCCAGAGGCTTGTGGTGCATCAACCTACTATTGGGCCCCTAACCAGAGCTCACAAGCAGAAACGGTGGCAGTGGGTCCAGCCGTACATGAAGATTAATTTTCAAACAGACTTGTTCACTGATGACTGATGTACAACCCTGGATGGTCCAGATAGACACAGTAGTGGATTGGTGGTGGACGGCCACCACATCCCAACACGGCTGTGACGTCAGCAAGGAGGTGGTGGAGTCATGCTTTGGGCTGAAATCATGAGGAGAGAATCATTGGTCGGCCCCTTCAGAGTCCCTGAAGGTGTGAAAATGACCTCAGCAAAGTTTATGGACTTTCTGACTGATCACTTTCTTTCATGGTTCAAAAAGAAGAGCCGTACCTTCAGTAGAAAAATCATCTTCATGCATGACAATGAATGCTGCAAGGAATACCACTGTGTCATTGGCTGCTGGGGGCATGAAAGGGGAGAAACTCATGGTGTGGTCACCATCCTCCTCTGACCTCTGACCTCAATCCTATTGAGAACCTTTGGAGTTTCCTCAAGCAGAAGATCTGAGGGTGGAATGCAGTTCATATCAAACCAGCAGCTCTGGGAAGATTTTCTGACATCCTGCAAAGAAATTCAAGCAGAAACTTTCCACAAGTTCAATGGATCAAGAATTGTGCTGTGATATCAAAGAAGGTTCTATGTTAACATGGAACTCTTAACATCTGTTAAGATGTTTTTGATTGAAAATAGAAAATCTGCTCTGCATAATAACTTGGAACAGTGCATTTTGAGTTTTTTTTATTATTTTGGGATCTTCGTTCAGTAAAATTTGATTTGTACTGTAATAGTTCATGACTTGAAAATTATACTGACCATCATTTGCATTGACCATTTAAGAAAATCTGAGAAAACATCACTTGCATAATAATGTGGAACACTGTGTAGATTCAAAACTACTACTACTAATAAATAACCTACAACACATTCTATTTCACTCTCTATGTTCATTACATTTAATAGTGTAGTGTGACAGAGGTTAGAATGAATTTTGAAATTGGTCAAAATCTTAACAGCAGGTTAGACTTTAAAGTGGAATAGAAACTGTTTCTATCATATATTTAAAACTTGATAAGTACCGGCTTTGACCTGTATGGGGTTATAGGTTTAAACCTGTAAGCTGTTAATTTTACCAGCAGACATAGTAACTTGTGCAGCTTGTAGTATTTCCAGTTTTGCTCCTTTTTGTAGTGAAGACATTAGTCTGTTTGGCCTTTAAGAAAATGTGTATTTTTGTCCTACACTGTGAAGTGTTTGTTATTCAGTAGTGGTGAAAGCTGTGCTGTACTGGAGGTAATGATGCATTAAATTGATAAACAAAATTTTAGCATCTTGAAACTTTAGATATATTTTTTAAATATTTATTGGCACTAGTGGCAAAAACTCTGAAGTGTGAAGAGAACCAATTCATACATTAACCTCTGTCACTTTTGCAAATTGTACAACTATTTATGTTACAAATACCAGACGATTTAGCACAGGTTATTTCAAAGCTGAGACGTGTCTCGGTTTGAACTGCAGTGTGCTTCTGTTCCAGACTATAATAAATTACTGTAGGCAATATAATGGAATTTCACCGGTGTAAACCGAGCATTGCTGTAGGATTAGATTAAGTAGCGCTATTTTGGGTCCGTTTCATAGCACTTTGTCTATGAGCTGTGAAATTTGTCCCAAAATATCTGGAGCCTGACTGAGTGCTGCAGCGTGACTTCTAGTTATCAGATGTTTGCAGATATAAATTAATCTTGGATGTTTGGACTTTTGCAAAACTCTGAATTGAATTTTTTTGAAAGAACTATTACAAAGTTTTTTTTATCCAACCTGAAATTTAAATTTAAAATTCAAATTTTTTATTTAACATTTACAGTGAAAAACAAACACAAACCATTAAATATTGTCCCAAGCAGCACCGAGTAACAAAGCGTCCTCTCTTTCTGGATAAAAAGAACCAATTTTCAGAAGTTTTCAATTTTTTTTTTTTTTTTTTTTAGCCAATGTTCTTGTTCACATTTAATTTCCCTGAAGATGTTAAAATTCAGCTTTCCAACAGATGAGGTCTTCCTAATGATTTCCACCTTATCTTAGTCTGCCATATCAGCCTGTAAAATGGTGACAGCACAAAAGAACACACCTCTTTTTAAGACGCACACCTCACTTCACCCCAGGCACACAAAAAAATAATCATTTCTCAACAAAAATAATTACACATTGGGCCAGTGTGTGCAGTTTTATCTGAATCAGGGCTGCAATGGGCCACGGAGGGCCAAACGTCTGCAGGGTTTCATTCCAGCCAAAGACCACAGCAGTTTATTTTACAGATTGGCACTCCATCTACCAGAGAGGGGAGAAATTAATCACCTGCTGAAGTTATCCGTTGTTTTGAAAACATAAACACTCTTAGTTCAGTTAGTGCAGGTTGTTGTTGATTTTCTAAAAAAAACAAAAAACTATGCTATTAAACACAAGTGTCTGAGTGTAAAATAAATTTATTGTAAAGGAGCAACAAGGGCAGGCAATCAGAAAAAAAGATGCATCTATTGGAAATATGGAAGTTTTATAATTCCAGTCTGGGTTGAAGGTAGTGCATGTCTTATTTTTTTTTGCTTTCCTTGTAACACCCTGTCATTACTGTAAAGAAGAAAATGTTCCTATTAACTCACCTGGTTAAATAAAAACAAATGAATGAGTAAAAAATATTGTGCTGCTCACACATGACATGAGGCAATTATCTTCCCTGATTAGGCAGAAGATAAAGGATGGATTAATAAATGAACATTGTTGCTTACTCAGTGTCTGTGTGTATTGACTGTGATTAGTAGATCAGTTCCATAACTTTGATATTTTCACATGACTGCAAACATTAGCCAATCTACCATCTTCCATGACAGATAACATTAACCTGAAAGCATATAACTGATCACCTTGTTGTGATACGTTTGGCTGAATGTTTAGACGGCACTGTATGCCTCCATAGAATTAACATGTATTTTTCTAAATGTTCTCCAGCTTTTCCTTTTGTGCTTTCCCTTACTTTGTCTTTAAAAATCTTAAAGTGGCTAACTTTGAGACTTCCTCCTTCAACACAGAGTTGTTGAAGGACAACATTTGCTGTCAGTGTGACCTGCTGACATTTCTATGGGGTGTTTTCTCATCAGAAAAAAATATTTAGTTTACCAACAGGCAATCACTGATCAGGGCCTGTCAGGACTCATTCAGTCCAGATAAATTAGCAGTTCCAAATGAAAAGTGGCAGATTGTTGCCACCAGCCCATTTCAAGGGCATCTTTGATTCATAGTAGGCTCTTCCAGACCCAAGGAGGGTGAAGCATTTAAAAACCGATCCTGCTTAAGGATCATATTGACATGTGATTGCAGTGCAGACAGATGAGTTTGTTCCCACAGACCTGTGACTTATCAGAAGAGAAGTACTAAAAAAACAGACCAGAAACACTATAAATACAGCCATCTAAACATCTCCAGACCTGCTGACCCGCTTCGTCACAGATCAGCCTTCAGTGCCTTCCTCTACCTGACAGGTTCTTCTTTGTGACCTCCACTGTCACTTTCATGTGGAAAACAGCTTTAAACGCTTTCACTCTCAAGGTCCCCTCTTTACATTTTATGCTCGCTCTCATTTTTATCCCTGAGACTTATAAATCTCCCACATCCTGTGACCTTATGTGGATTCTCTTTTACATCAAACATGCTTTCCATCCCACGCGCCACAGTCTCCACCAGGGTGGCATCACTGAAGTGCACTCTATCAAACAGATCCTGTTATTGCTCCCATGGTGCAGCTGTCAAAAAATTGCAGTTCAACTTTGCAAACTCAAGGAGGACTAAGCAGTTTTTTATTTATTTATTTATTTGTTTTACTGCAGTAAAACTCTGAAAAGCGCAACTGAAAGATATCCAGTAAGTGCTTAAACATCCTGGCAAAAATATGCCTTCATTTTGGTGGACTTTTAACATTTTCACTTTGTGAAACCATCTTGTGCCAAGACGTGTCATCACTCTCTAACAAGTGCTTTTTGCTTTGTCTGTCCTGACAAGATTTAAATGAAAATCGGACTCAACAGAAATGGTTTGGGGCTTAAATCTTTACTGCTGAACCACCTTATTGTCAGGTTCTTGGACCGACAATCTGGATGTTGGCATCAGTTAGACCAGTCGAAACGACAGGACAGTGACAGGTGTCTGACAACCGTGTGCCACCTGGGTTCTCCGCGGGCCTGGGTCCTTCCTACAGCTTTCATTCACTTGTCTCGCTCACGCTTGCTACAAGAATGATGCGATGGAGAGACACAGCGAGAGCCAGACGAGCCTGAGAGCCTCCGAGGTAATTACAGTCTCTACAGATTCCCCATCTGATCTCACAGAGAGCGTACAGAGAGGGAAGAGAAAAGAGAAAGCAACTGAAGGGCAAAGCAGCAGGTGGTATGCTTCATTACATCCTATTAAAAGAGCAACACATTGTTCAGGTTGGACTGCTGCAGAGCACAGCTATACAATTAGGTAAAGGCCAGTGTCACGGGAAGGAGAAGGCTTCTTTTTCTCTGTCAATTAGCATTTCTAATACGGCAATAATGACCTAAAAATAATATAAAAAGTAGTAATGACATGGAAATGTTGTGTCCTGCACAGTTATTATAGGCCTGACCATTACCTTCCTATGCAATTCCACTCTATTGTCATCTCCCTTCAGTGCGCTGTCTGGGATTTCTCCCATTGAACTGGATTTCACTGGCTGAGTATCCAGCGGACCAATGAGCAAACCGAAGTTTTGGAATGGCAGTGGAGGAAAACCCAAAGTCATATAGTTTGTGTTGGCCATGCATCCACGTATTTAGCTATTGAAGTCAAAGCAAGAGGAGTGTGTAAAACATTTTTTTGCTGGAAAAGATGTTGTGGCTCTAGTTCATTGCGTTGGAGCATTAGATGTTACAGCCAAATGTGAGTTCTTCTTTCTTTGCTAATCTTGAAGCTCGGATGTTCTTTGCTTTGATTTCAAATCAAATTGTCAAAAAGTGAAAAACGACCTTTAGATTTCCTAATATGGTCATTTAAAGGAACCCTCCTCCTGAAGTTATGTAATACTAGAAATGGATAAAATATTGTCACCAAATAAATTTCTTTTATTTATTTCAACAATGAAACTCATGGATTTATTACACAAAGCAGGATCTATTTCAAGCATTTCTACCTGAATTTTGTTTACAGCTAATAAACACTGATATTGGCCATCTCAGGCTTAATGCTCTGTATACAGGCAACTCTTTTCCCTGTGGAGAAGCAGTAGCTTAGGTTCTGTCATCCAAGAGTAGCTCTGTTATCCTCTCTGTAAAGCTGACATCAGCTACCTTTAGGAGGAAGCTGATTGTATCTGGCATCTCGTTTTTTTGGTAATCACCATCACACCATCATATCTCATGATCCAAAGGTTGGAGTCAGAATATGGACGGGTAAATCACCTGCTAGCGTTGTGCCTCAACTTTTTCTTCGCCATAACAGACTGCAGCGGTGACCCAGTAAGTCGATCCATCACTCGCTCCATCCCAGGGGTGTCAAACTCAAATACACAGTGGGCCAAAATTTTAAATTGAACAAAGCCGCGGGCCAAGGTTGAACAAATGAATTTTTTAATATGGACCCAAACAAGTTTTGATTTAACAATAAATACTGAACAAGCAAGGCTTATATAACTTAAAAGTGCAGGCGTGCAAAATTGAGTTGCTAAAAATAATAATAAAACATATCAATGGCATATTAAATAAAATTTAAATAAAAATTGAATGCCTCCTTTCTGAGATAAATGTCAAAATTAGCTTTGTACACAGGCTAATAAATTTGAAAATAACATAACTATGAATAAATCATTAAATAAACTATGAATAAACCATTCAGGCCTTGGCGTAACAAGAAAAGGTGCATAGAAAACTTATTTATTGCTCATTTTGCGACACACTGATCTACTCTGATGCGGCCAAGCCTGACATCTTTTCTTGGATGCCAGTTCATCAATGTCGGGGCTCAGGGTTTGAACTGAGGAAACCTTCATTATCGAACAAAGGTGTTCGTCAGTCAGACGTCTCCTGTGAGACGTTTTTGTCATCTTCATTGAGGAGAAAAATTGCTCACAAAGGTAAGTGCTACCAAACATGGAGAGCAATTGAGCGACTTTGGTGCGGAGCTGAAGCATCGTGTCAGGGATGAACTGTGGAAACTGTGCGGCCCCAACAGCATCAAACTTTGACTTCAGCGTTTCATCACACTGGAGTTCAATCAGCTCCATTTGGAGGTTGGTTGGTGCTTTTTCCACATCAACTGCGATGGGATTACTGAGCGGTTCAAATCTACGTTTCTGGACATCAAAGTCGCCAAATCGCCGGGTAAACTCAGCACCGAACACACTGAGTTTTCCAGCAAACTGTGTGCACACGGCGGTAGAGATCTGCGTTTTATGGTTTGGCAGCAGGGGAAATGGCAAAAGTTTGCTTGTAGCATCTGGTTCTCCCACAGGCACATCTTAGTTTTAAAAGCTCTCACTGATGCATATATATCTGTGATGATGCGTCTCCGCCCTTGCGGCTGCAGGTTCAGCGCATTGAGGTGGCTTGAGATCTCACACAGAAAGGCAAGTTCACACGGAAACTTTTGCTCCCAGACCTCTGCTGTGTCCTTCCCTTTGCTTTCCAGAAACCGACATATTTCTTCACGCAGTTCAAAAAATATGTTGAGCACTTTTCCGCAGCTTAGCCATCTCACCTCTCTGTGATACGGCACATCTATGTATTCTGAACCACACTCTTCCAGAAAAGATTTAAACTGGCGGTGACTGAGACCTTTGGCTCTTATGAAGTTAACAACTTGTGTTACTGTGGTCATAACATCCTCCATCTTTAGCGCTTTACCACACAGGGATTCCTGATGTAAGTTGCAGTGATAAACATATAGTTCACCTGCACAGTTCTCTTCTCGCATCTTTTCACGAATCCTGCCCACCAGTCCATTCTTTTTACCACTCATCACTGGTGCACCATCAGTGGTTAACCCACAAGTTTATCCCACGGCAGGTTTATTTCAGTTACATATTTGCAAACCTCCTCTACAATTTCTTTCCCTGTGGTTGTGCCATGCATGGATTTAAATCCCAAAAGCTCCTCTGTAACACACATATTTGAGTCCACGCCGCGGACGAAGACTGACAGTTGCGCATCAGACGCATCAGTGCTCTCATCCACAGCAAGGGAAAAAGAAACAAAATATTTTCCATTCCCCATTAACTGGACATGTAGATTGGTAGCATGCTCAAATGTGTACTCAGCTATTGTGTTTCTTCTCAGGCTAACATTTGCAAAAGCTTGCTTTTTCTCTGGGAAAACTTGGTCACAAACCTTCATCATGCACTTTTACAAACTCTCCCTCATTAAAGGGTTGGGCTGATTTGGCGATTTCTTCTGCCACAATATAACTTGCCTTTACAGCAGCTTCACTTTGTGTTATGGCTTTTGTGAACATTTTCTGTTGCGAAATCAAACATCTTTTCATCTCCTTTACTTTCTGGCTCCTTTGAGCCAGAAAGTAAAGGAGATATAAGGACAACAAATATATATATTATAACAAATATATATATATTACAACAAATATATATATTATAACAAATATAAGGACTTTGTCCAAGTCCTTATATTTGTTCTGGTGTTTATTTCAATACAATACATCCATGCCTGCTACTGACAGAGGAGGAGGTGTGTCTGACTCTGTCCTGATTGATGCATCAAAAAACAGCAGAGCATTATGGGATTTGTAGTATAAGCGGTGAATGCGGCGTCACAGCGTTGCCGCCGTATAATACCAGCGGGCCGGCTCTAATATTAATTTGAAATTGCCTCATGGGCCAAACATAATTACACTGCGGGCCAAATTTGCTCTGTAGGCCAGAGTTTGACACTCTATCCTTTCACCACTCATGAACTAGATATTGAGATATTTGAACTCTTTTGCTTGTAGCACAGACTGACCCTCAACATAGAGGGAACCTTTTCCATTGGAGAATTTTGTCCTCAGACTTAGCAACTCTCCCCCTGGCCGCTTCAAACCTGGCTGCACACCTCTCCAGTCCTGGGAACAAGGTTAAACTGCTGCCTAGAATGTGGACACAGCTTTTGCTTTGAGTATACACAGACTGGAAAGACCTTAAACCAACCCAGGCACTTGGTACATACATGCCACACCCCACAAAATACCTGGAAGGAAACAGACATGATAAATCGTCTTAAGACTCGGTATGACTCCCTTAGCAATTCTGCAAGGGTGAAAATATGGTTTGCTGTTCTAGAACTCAGGACTAAACCCACGTTTCAAAAGCCATGCTGAATCGGAGATTCTGAAATCAGTCACAGATGTAATGTTAAACACTTTTAAGTATTAGAGTAGTAGAGGCAGGACTGAGAAATGGGATCCCTTGGTAGTTGTAACAGTTTCTGATTTTCTTGCAAAAAAAATCTGGACCTCACCCATCCATGTCTGTCACTCTACAGTTATGTTCCCAGGCCTGTGTGACATTGAGGCGTCATGTCAACCATGACAGCAACACAACGTTCAGAACATTCTGCATCTTGGCATGAATTTCGTCGACTGCGGTCTACATGTCCTTAAAAACCAAGAATTTGTACAAAATATCTTGATACATGCCATCATCTTTAACACATCTTTATCTATGTTTTGTGTGTGTTTGCAGCTGCAAGAAGAAGTTGTACTCAGAGAAGCTGCCCAACACCAGCATCATCATCCCGTTTCATAACGAGGGCTGGTCATCCCTGCTGAGGACCATTCACAGCGTGCTCAACCGCTCTCCTCCAGAGCTGATTGCAGAAATCATCCTGGTTGATGACTTCAGCGACAAAGGTACACACGGAATGCAAAACACCCAGACAAGCCCACACAGACTCTCATTAGCACAATGGCAGCATTGTTGGGATCTGATGCTAATGTTTGTATTTTTACTGGACCATGTCTTCTTTTTTCATATCTCTTACTTTGCACACAGACATCTGCTCATGCTCACAAACCACTGAGTCATTTGTTTGCCAAGTCTGTTGACTGTTAGACAAATAATGATCTGCGCAGAAATAAAAGCACCAGCTTGTTTCTGCAGGGGACCAAATGGATTCTCTAGAAACTTGTGTGTGTACTTCATAAACTAAACAGGAACATACGAACGTTCTGGTGAGTCACAGCTTTTGAGACTCGTTCTGCAGGTCTTGTTTAGGATACACAGAATATTTACAACATTAGAGATGCGAGACATTTATTTATCTTCCCTCAAAATGAAAGTGTCCCTGAATGGCCATGTCAGTCTTTCTTGTTTCATTTGCTGGAAAGCTACTTTTTTCCAGGATTTGTGATGTGTAGAAGTTCATTCTTGAGTAAAAGTTTTGAAAAATCTTCTGATTTTGGTTATGAATACAAAAGTATGGCTTCATTGAGGCTATTTCCAACCTCAAAGAAATGTCAAGCTTTCAAAAATGTTTCACAGTGCAGTAAAAGCTTGATAAATACTGTCCGCTATATATATTGATTCCACTGCTGGAAATTTCAGCAGTGCATCTATGTGTTTTGCCTTCCCATGCTGCCTTTAGTTTGAATATTTTAGAAATGCTCAACAAACAAATTCACAAGTAAGAAATGTTTCCTAGAATCTCTGCCCCTCTGCAGAGATTGGATAGTCAGGAGAACAAGTTCGCAGTGGCAGTTCTTTACCACCCCTACTGGAGACTCCTCCACTAGGTGAAGTATTGGATTGATGCCCAACCTCAACATGTGCACAAAGTGCACTGAGAAGAGCTTTGACCTGCTAATATCTTAGCTATTTTATGATAATATTCAAATCATTCCTTTAAGTACTAAACTTTATTTGAACCTGCTCAATAATGCACCATCTACTTTTTCTTTGAACTGATATGATCTGTTGTTTTTTAAATATGCTAACCTTTTCTAACTTTAATTTTTTAAACAAACTATCAGCGTGGATCTGGGAGCGTACAGTGATGATGTGACCCTGCTACTATTGGCGAGGTTACTGCAGAATAATAATACAGTTTGTCTCACGACGGCAGCTTAATCGGTTTGAACTCTGGAGTTAAGCTCCAGCTTTGAACTCTTGCATAATAAATCTAGGGACAAGTGTGGCGTTATCAGAGTAGATGTGAGAACAAGATATTCATCATGGACCCATTTCATGGAGACTGCAGGATGCATAATTTCCTGTCCTCTTTCCTATTACCTTAGTTATTAAATAATGTACTGGGGTTATACAGGGAGAGGGTGGGAAAAGGATTTTTATTACGAGTTCAGCAGCTAGCTGCGGTTTCGTTTTTCCAGTGTTGTCACTTCCATCATCATGGTGTGAAAATCCGTTTGCTCAACGTACCCTGGCCCATGTCTTTAATTGACACATTCGTTTTGTCGCTTCACCAGTGACACGTGGATGTTTTTCAAAGTTTTATTTTCTGACTGGCTAATTAGTAACCTCTTCCCGCATTATGTTGTGTAATTATAGCCTTGCTGCAGAGCGGTGTTTCAGAACATTAATATCATAATTATTGCATCTGTTTAGATTTGACTCTGAGGATACCTGATGGTTCATATTTGTTTGTGCTCTTCCTTAGCTCAGCTGTAGCTCTCCTTATGAGGAAGGAAACACTGAGCGTCAGAAACTCATGCCTGGAGCATGACCTAATGAAGTAGACAAACATTGGCTGTATGTTTGCCATAACACAAAGTTCACATCAGATCCTATACATTTTATTTCTCATTTCTTTGCACTTTTCGTCCAGACAGACATTCTTTTTATTATTTTAAAGTGGTTTTGATCAATAGGCCTCCTGGCTTTAACACATTCTATCAGTTTTCTGTCCAACTTCGGCTGCTTTTTTACGTTATTGTGGTGAACTCCACTGCATTTCCATTCCAGACTATGAGACGGACCAAAAAAAAGCAAATGTTAGAGGCTAATCGTTTGACCCACATGTAGAATACACTTCAGGATACAGAGAAAATCAGTGAAATAAAGTTTACTGTAAAAAGAGTTAGAATGTATCTTCTTAGCCCAGGGTATGAGACGGGTGGAGATCTGGAACTCTAGATGATTGGAGAGTAAGTTGTACTGAAAGGGAAAAAGTAATCAATGAGGAGACATTACTGAACCGCTGGGAGGGGGGTATTCTGCTGGTGCTGGAGTTTGGTTTCTAGGGTGGGTTGTCGGGTCCAGGTGGAGTTGGAACTGAATCCAGCAGATCCAGGGAGAATGGGCAGTGATGGTTTGTTGGTTGTATTTCATTGGAGGGTGGACAGGTAGTAGCACAAACTTGAACAGCCAGAAGAGATTAGTCACCAGTCACAGGAATCTTTGAACCAGAGGTTTATTTATGAAGAATCTTGGAGGTAAAAACAATTAAACTCATAAAGCACAAAAGGTAACAGCCGCTAAGAACCATGAATGGCAACACTCAGACATTGAAGGACTGGTGACAGGCTTCTCTTAAACACTGGCTGATGACAGATAGGTTGCAGGTGTGACAACTGAACACCTGAGACCACCCTCTGGACAACACCGCCTCCTGGCTCCAGCTGGTGGATGACTAGAGAAAAGAAAAGCAGCCCACGTAAACCAAAAACCTCAGCTTCCTAACACTCTGTCTAAAAAGTGGGTCTCAGTTTGGCTGAAGTGAACTCTACCATTCAAAGATATATGTGAACGCCAAGTGGACCGGAGACCGCTCCAAAAGCAGGAAAGGAACTATCGCACAGTGCATTCTGGGTAAATACAACCAGAACAAGTCTGGCTCTAGTGAGATAAATGCCTCTTGTTGTTTTGCCAAAGACTAAAGAGAAATCTTGCAACCTCTAAAATCTGATGCCATTTTTTTTCTGTATGGATTTTGTGAAGAAGGTTTTCCTGTCATTTCCTTCAGTGGCTCTTGGTGCAGCGCCACCACAGGTGAGGGGATGAACAGGTTTTTCAAAGGGTTTGGTTTATTTGACACAGTGAAAACGAACTGCAGCACCTGAAAATGTTACAAAATATTGCAATTTTGGTCCCCAATTGAACCGATAAACTGTATCTAGAACAAGTTTGAGGTATCTTGCTCTAGCATCTGTACATATCTGCTATCACAGACTTCCTATGAATGAGATGGAAAAAAACAGCTTATATGTGTTTCAGTATTAGTTTATTGTAAAATAAGTAGCTTCACGAAGCATGAACTCCTTCTTTATCTCCTCTTTTGTTTCATCATCTTACTTCTTAACTTGAGAGGAAATGGTCCTCGTCTGTTCTGTCACACCTGCTGAGTTGTTGCCCTGCAGCTGAAGCAGCATTAAATGGATGAGAATAAATATAAAAACAGTGAATTTAAAGAAATTATTTTTTTTTTTCCATTTGTGTTGCTCATTTATTGTTGGACTGAGCTGTTAACAAGGATTAGTCAGAAATGCTGTACAGATTTCCAGCCTTGCTGTAGAGCATGTAACATAAAAGATTAATCGATGCGGATCAATCTGTGTTTCTGGGTTGAAGATGCACTTGAATTGGTTTGGAAACACTGGATTGAATAAAGCAGACCATGAAGTGGTTGATGGGCAGAGTGAAGGTGAAAGTGGGTGGACTAAGTTCTCGAGTGGATGAGAGTTTCCAGCATCACTGTGGGAGTGATATGCAGGAGCAGATACACATCATTATTAAACAGAGTGGGCAGAGCCTACACACAAATTAAACACCAGACAACTCAGTCAGTGCTCCTACAGAGAAAACACCACATGCATCCACCATTGTTGGCCTTTGGAATTTGAGCAATAAGTTGAGAAAATAAAGCTCCATTTTACTGAACTTGATTGAAACCATTTCCTTGAAAATGACATAAAATTCAGTGTTTTTCCTCCTCTGTTTTGCAGACAGATATCAGCTCACCTCATGGAAATTAGGTGAACTAATTGTAAGAAAAAAATAATTACCCATCATTTCAAGATTTTTATATGCTCGTATACAGTTCTTCTTTCAGCAGTATTTACAAGTTAAATTAGCTATAAATACAGCCATTTTAATGTTTTTGGTTTTTTTTTACACCTTACAGGCTTAAGGCGATGTCGTCCTGCTCTCTCTTTACCTCATGCTACCTTCCTCACTCCTGCTCGCCTACGCTCACCTCCGCTTTGCCTTTCATTCTGGCAGAACACTGAGTCACAGATAGAAAGCCAGCACCAGAACCTGTAGTTTTGATCTCCTCCTTATGCCTCCTAAGAAGGATATGAGTCTTACCCCGTTGCTGAACTCTGAACATGCACATGCGTCAGCTAATAAATGCTGTAAAGTTCCCCAGTTTAGATCTGCTCTTGTTCTCTGAGATAACTGCATTATTTAAGACACAACTTCCCAAAGCTGGGCATGACGAGAGCTGGTATTTACAACAAGAAGATTAAGAAAAAAGCAAAAACATGCAAATGGATTTTAAGTCATTTAGTATAAATACAGCTGCTTTCAATTTCTGGACACAATAAAAATGATCTGGTCTTAATAACTAAAACCCATCTTCAAGTACAGCACAATAGATTCCACACTGCCTTTAATTACTAATGAAGACTCAACAAAAGGGACAATCTTTGGGTGAAGGCTATGTCCACCCCATAATTCAACAGCTTGTAGTGCCACCTTTCTTTCTTACTTCATCATTTTTTTTACATCATTTTAAAGAATTCTGCTCCTCTCTTCTTTTCAAATATTTGTTTTTGCAAATTTCTCTAAAAAGTCGTCCATAATACCATTATAACTTGATCAAAGAAGTGAATTTTACATATCACTGCCCCTTTAAGCCATTCTCTTTCCATTTTGTAATTGTGTTTTCTCCAGAGCTTTTTGATAAAGTGCATTTTAAGCAGCAGTTGTACTGCTTAAAATATTTAGTTTATAACATACAATATACATATATATATACATAAAAAAGATAAAGAAATAAATAGTACAAAACGAGAAATAAATAGACATCAGAAGATGGTTGCAGCGCCTGGAGGTGTCTCAGAGTATACAGGATTTACATTTTTAACAGAGTGGTGTCAAGAGCAGAAGTTCTTATGTCTTTAAATTTAGTGTCATGATTGCCATCAGGTAGAAACTGTTTTTAAGCGACCTGTCCTGGTTTTTATTGCTCTGTATCTCTTGCCTGATGGCAGCAGCTGGAAGAGACCATGTCCAGGGTGTGAAGACTACTTGCATCCTGATCTATACGATCATTGAATGGGAAATTTGCGTACTTTAATTTTAGCAGGAATGTTTATGTTTTATGCACAGAAGAGTTGTAAGAGTTTTTGTCCGTGCCGTAAGTTTTCTTTTTGGCTGACTTTTGCTGTGACTGTGATGTTCTTCTGTGCGGATCAGATCACAAAACTTCCTAAATCCGAAAAGCTAGTTCATCCATTCAGCCTCTTGTTACTGACCTTCCTCTCTGCTAAGCTTTGCCGCTGCACACTTGGAAAACTTTACTCAATGGAAAATGGTGCGCAGCAGTAAATGTCAGCTTTCAGTGTTTGTCTCTCAATCAAAGGAGCAAGTAGGTATCTTTTGTTTTATTTTTTTCATCCCTGCTGACATTCAGCAGTCATGAAGCAAGAAATCAATCATGAGAAACACCAGCAAGACCTTTTATTTTTTTCTCAACAACCGGCACAATAAAATGATATGACGGTAGCCATAGCACCAGCTGGGTTTTGATTAAAGGGTGAGAATAGGGAAAAATGATTTCTGTGGCTTAAAAATGAATCTTCTGCTTCCAAATATATATTTTTTTGTTTCTTAAAGCTCATATCATCAAATCATCCATCACAGTATGTCTGAGCTGCACTGCTAAGTAGAGTCATATGCACACCCAGCTGGAAACATATTAAAATGTCAGACAGAATATTTTTATTCTTTATTATGCTGAAATTACAGCATACACTCAGTTGAGGTTGCTAGGAGGGCAAAAACTACCAGTGGGAGCAATAAGTGGTTTATACATAAAAAATACAGGAAGTAAAAAGGACCATTATCTCTTAACTGCTTTGTTTTGTTGTATTCTAAATTATTAACATCAAAATGAGCCTCTTTACATGCATAGAAATGCACTAATCAATATGTCTTTATTAAAAATGGATGACATGAGTGCATGATGTAGAAGATGCTGCTTACAGCAAGGAACCCACATTTTATTATTTGCAGACTTTGCAGTTTCCTTAAGATAAAAAGATCAATGCGAGGAACAGTGGCTTTGTTGTCTGCAACATTTAGTTGGACTTTCTTTTTTTTTTCATCACGAACCTCCAGCTGTGTGTTCTAGATGTGTGTTCACATGTATTGAATTTTAAAAGGGAAGTCATGATTTCTGCTGATTTTGAGCGACCCAATTTTTTACAGATCTGCTTGCTGGGGATGCTAAGGGCAAAGGCCATGATATTTTATTTTGTGTGAATGGAATATTTAAAAATAAATGACTTTGTTAGTGGAATGTATAGATCTGATTTTACCTTAATTGAATTAATAGTCCAGCACACAATTTGTCATGTCAGACTCCTCTGTGATATCTTTTGGATATTTCTTAATCTAGAAATAATGAAAATTATTTTAAAATTAAATCATTTCTGTGGATTGTATTCTGTTGTAAAAGAAGGAACATAATTTCCCCTATTAAATGTACTAAGCCCGGTTGTAAGGGGCACTAGGATAATTCACCAGCAGCCATCATGTTTTTGTATTATAAAGTGTTACAAAAATTCAGAGGTGCACAAACAGTCGTCATAATTTGGAAATAATAGCATGTGAGGCCAACGGGCAGATGCAAGGGGTTACACACAATTAGTGTGTAACCCCTTGCAGTCAGTTCAATGGGTTAAATACAAACATAGTTTGTATTTAATGTAAAAGATGCTTAACCTGGTGGGGGGAAAAGTAAAACTTGGTGGCCCGCCAGTCTTATACACCATGTTCCAAATTATTATGCAAGTGATATTTTCGCAGATTTTCTTAAATGGTCAATACAAATGATGGTCATTAGCATCCTGTGACTGCTTCCGGTCTCAAAACTTAGTAGATTTTGGTTTAGCTTGGTATTTGTAGTATATAACCATTCTACATTACTTTTACTGTACACTGTGTGAACAGTTTCATTTCATTTTCAGTGGTTTCATTTGATTTTAAGACAAAAACAAAATCAACTCATTTGGTAATCAATAAATGATTGCCTGACATTACCAGAAAGAGCATGAATATTGTTTTTCAATGATACCTGCTTTCTCTATGGCACTTCTAATTATAACACAATAATTAGAAGAAATAACTAATGTGACAATTCAAGAGTTTTGCTTCTTAGATGCACAGAAAATTGTGCGTAATCTTGTATGTAATATTACTGAGGGTCATCTGAGGTCATTATGATGCACATAAAACATTCTTCACTGACTCTGAACATTCACTTCAACTTCTTTTTCAAAACCTTTCCCTTCAGGGAAAAATTCAGTAAAAGGCTTTGTGGTTTTTTTTTTGTTTTTGTGTTTTTTTTTACATGAACACTCTGAAGTAGATGTTTAAAAAATGTTTCAAGACTTTTCTTTGCTAAATGTTAAAAATTTGTTGGGAAATTGTATCTCAATTTCCCAATGTACATGTGAAAGTAAGCAGATGTTCTTACTTTCACATGTTAAGCAATGACGTTTCAAACAGCCAAGTTTCTGGTCTTTTTTTTAATTGGGAACAGAATGTGTAAGACGACAATATGTCACTGAACATAAACAAGTGAGGAAGAGCAGGGACTGTTTTCCAAAAACACTGGAACTGTTTCTTGCATTTTATTGAATTGCCTGTTAACTGTAGAAAATGCGTAACAGGACATTTAACCTGTAGCCAGATTTTGATTTCAAAATATGTGCCTCATACCTCTTGGTCAGAAGTGTACACTTTTTGCTTTCTTTCTTTTATTTTAACAACATGTTACAGTTTTGGGGCAAACTACGAGCAGAGCTCTGAAGTTCAGAGAAAACCATTGATGAATTTTTCAGGCTTCCTCATTTGTTGAGCTTCAGTTAGAATACACACGCATCACAATTTTGTTTTGATTTACCAAACATATTCACACAAACTAGTCTCATGTTGGGTGTTTGAAAGACTTCAGTCGGCATCTAGATTATTGGGTTAGCTTATTACTGCTGTCCCATCAAATGTTCGGAGCCTTTGGGAAAGACACAGATCTCACATTTTCTTTGAATGTGTTTCTCTTCTGGTTATGCTGTCTTTTCTGAGCGCTATAGATTTTCACTAGTATTTTATTGTCTTTTTGCAAAAAATACAAAACCAGGCCATATCATGAACACGGTGTCAGTAATTTCTGCTTTCTGATTAAAGCAACTTTTGGTGCAGTAGATTAGAAAAGAATCGACTGGGATTATTGTCAGCCAAACAGCAGCTTCAGATATTTTGTTCACATCTTCTCTCTGGCTTATTATTGTGCTCAGACGGCTTTAATGTAGGGTTTCATTAAAACAAGAAGAATGTGGGTCCAGATTTCTACATCACGGTTAACTGTGTTCTGTGACAGTGGCGCTCAGCAGGACCGCTGAGCCACACCGCAGCAGGAAACGCAAACCTGTTTTTGACTTCTGATGAATTCCTTCTTTATCCCAATGGGATTAATTAGACGGCCGTCTGAGACACAATAGCATTAAATATGAGGGAATAAAATGAGTGAATGAGAAAATAAGCATTACAGTGATTTAATGTGTAATTGTACTAGTTTTTAACACTGAATTAAATCTAGTTGTGATCATGTTTTAGCTGTATTGCGGTGAAAAGGTTAAAGATGATTAATTTGCTCTTATCAGAAGTATAAAATATTCAAAAAGCTTCACAAGTATGAGAACTCCAACACAGATGCAAAGTGGAGGGGTTTTAAATGGAATAAAACAATTTAAATAAAACAATTAACTTCATCACCTATTAGTCAGTTCAGTTTAATGCAGTCAGTGAGAGCAAAGTGGAGCCAACATCAAATTCCTTGTTTTTGTGCACAAGCTTGATGAGGAAAGCTGATTAAGATGTTATTAGAAAAACAGGTTGATGTTTCGGTAAGGGCTTAAAGACACTACTATTTGCAGAAGTCTTATTTCAGGTTAAATATTTAAGATTTTTTGTCTCATTTGAAGGACTCTCTTCTGTTTTGTTGACTGAACCTTTTCCTTTAACAACCTGCTAGTGAATAATTTATTATTGTGGTAAAATAAAAGCAAGCAGAAACTTATACTCTTATGTTCATCTTGTGGACAACTTTACTTTTTTAGGGTAAACTTTTCCCTGGAAAATAAAAGAAAACTTGTTTTTGATATCCCTTTTCAGCAGCAAGCTGCTAAGAAGGCAAAATGTTAATTCAGATTGTGAGAGAGAACAAGATTAAGTTGTTAAAACTGTAGCCAAAATTTAGGCACCGGAAAATAGCTGGTGTTTTTTCTTTATCCTTTCTTTATTAAAATATTTGGGTTTGAAAATGTTGGCAGTATTTTGGAAATCTCAGGCCTTGATGCACAGGTATACATTTTCTGGAAAATAAAAAATAAAAAATTAGCAATGCCACTTGCATTGTGATGGCTCCTTGTAAACCTTTATTCTAGCAATCATTTTGGTTGGCAAGTTTTGTTTTTTGCTAGTATAAAAAGTTGACCACTGGCTTCAGAAAAGCCATAAAATGTTTAAATTAAAATGGCTTAATGTAACCTACAGAATAGCTACAAAATTCTGATCTGTGCATCTCAAATTTCAATTATTTTTTCACATATTAGCTCATGTTTTTAATGTGTTGTTTAGTAATAGACTTGACCATCTATTTAAGTTAATAGCAAATCCACCGTATCTATAACAAGAAACAATAATTACACCACAGAGAAATAAATCACAAGTATTTTTGGTTCAGTTTCTAGACGTTTTTCAATGTTACAAGTGAAATAATCTGCCAGTGTAATTAATACTTTTTTAAAGAATTATTGACTTAAAACTTAACTTAAATGTAACTTTTGAGTATTTTTGTCTTATTTAAAATACAGTAAGATATTTGCATATTTCAAAAATACCTGGTTATATAAATTTTTTCCTTTTTTGGATTGTAAGAAAAAAAACAGAAAAAAGTGGGAGAGATCATTTCACGGAGCTCTGCCACTGTTTTAGATTTTGTTTCTGAATTACTTTTAAGCGTTGTCTAAGCTTGAAATTTCTTAGTTTCAGCTTTACAGAACAATTTGAATAAACAAATAACATCTGATATTCAAAGTAACCAAAATTAATCACCATTTTAAATATAATAATATTTAAACATTTTAGACTAGTTTATTTATTTATTTTTTATTTATTTACTTCATGTGATCTTTGTTCATGTCTGACAAACCATAAAAAACCTAGATTCAAAGTTCCACTGCACAGGGGGGGAAACTGCTGCGTTTGCCAGGTCGATGTGAAAGTGCTCTGTTTGTTGATAAAGCTTGTGTCTCTGTGTGATCACTGGACGCAGCTGCGTGCCGTCACTGGACATGTCTGGAAACGCTCTGCCCCAATGTAGCGGCACAGAAATCTCCAGTGCACAGCAAAATAAGCTGAAACATGGGAATTACCTGTCTCTGTAGAGAAATCGAGTTAGACTCTTTGGGAATTAAAGAGTGACGGAGAGGGATTGCTTTGGTACGGGTCTGTATGTGTTACTTATTTTTAGGAATATGTTGTATTCCTAGAAATAAATATACAGTCTAAACGAGGGCAGGAAACGACTATTTTTCAGCAACATCTAGGGAGAGTCAGAAGATGTGAGGGTGAACTTATTCAAGGTTCTGTCAGAACATCCTCCTGTTTCCTTCACATGGATGCAGGTCAGTGTCTGCACTGCCGCCTTGGCCTTTGCACCGCCACCCATCAAGACCGGGGACAAATTTCCTATGTGACATATTGAATTATGCAGCCTTGCTTTGTCTTATTCAGGGTCAGGGGTTGACACACTGGAGTCTGATCCAGCTGCCAGAAGGACCTGAAGGACATAATGAGATAAAAAAAAAAAAGAAATTACTAATTTTATTCATAGTGCTGCTTTTTAAGTTTCAAAGAGGATCCACTGCTGCTAAGACGTTCACAGTGGTTATGAGTTGGTGGTTTGTTGTCAGATAATTCAGGTCATTTAAATTAAATGTCTTTATTCAAAACTAAAATAACGCTGCATGCTTATAGGGAGGATTAAAATAAGAATATTTTATTCACCCTTGTAGCTTTCTGAGATTAACTAACTCATAATTTAATAAATTAGTAGTGTATTAAAAGTATATGGGATGGAAGTATGCATATAATATTTGAAATGCATTTAGTTTTGATTAAAGCTTGACTATGCTGGAGTTTATTAGAATGAAGTCGAACAAACTGACTTGGAATGATTAGAGGTTTTTTTTGTTTGTTGTTTTTTTTTTTTCTTTATTGCATCCATCTGCAACTCCACAGATGCATCAATGTTTTGCTTATTAATTTTTTTATTTAATGAAATGAATAATAAATTTAGTTTCTTCAGTTGAATTGTGGTGCCACCAGACTACCTAGAATCATAAACCACAGATCCCAGTGTCTGAATGAATTCAAAACTAATAGATTATTTAATTTATTAATAAAAAACCCTGAATGAAATTGATGAGGGGGATATTTGATTTTGTTTTCTCTTTTTTTCTATTGTCATTATTTCTATTGGACATGAATTGAGATAAAACAAGTTAAAGCAAATGGATGTTGGTAAATGTTTGCTTTTTTTATTCTAAAGTCATCAAATTGCATTACATTTGGAATGAATTGGGAGTCGTTGACCTGAATTAAACTGGATCTTAATGGATGAAAACCAAAATACATTGGACTTTGTGTCATTGATTTTAAATCAGAATATTTTTTCCTATATTGAATTAAACCATACGGAGCCCCCTAGGGGACATGGGGAATTTTTTTTCTTTTGCGTTACCTCGCAAAACTTTTGCGTTCCCTCGCAAAACTGTACTGATTAGTTGTGCGGCATAATTGAATACTGTAAGTCTTTCTTACGGTGGCCGCCGTACGTTCTGATTTAATATAAGGTTATGTAAGGTTTTTCCATGAATGTTAATATCTCGTTGTGAAATATCTGAAGTTTTATTATCTTTCTTTAGGATGCAAAGGCACCACAAACCTATGATATAAACAGAAACCTTCTGTAAAGAAATATAAATACTGTACATCCAAACTATATTTCTGAGTTATTATCGTGGCGTAATAAGTCATCTGACAGTTTTGATTGTGTCTCTGTTGTGTTGGTTGCCTGAATGGTTTAAAGAGCTGCTTTTATGTTCAGTTCCATCTCAACCTTAACAGACATATATATGCGGTGAATGAATCGATTTTCAATCAGTTTTTTGCAACAAAGACTTCATAATAATAAACACGTTTTATTATAAAAACAAGACAAACTAATTATGGTAAAGGGCCGTATTGGGTTAACTCGGGGAATCTCATCTGTCCGTGTATCATTTAGCTCCAAACCACTTCTTTGTTCTGTCACATTTATCGATTTATTCCATTTTGATTATTATCCTCCAAACTTTGCAAGGACTGACCAACCGGCTCACCGTTTCCTCATACACACAAACCAGCAGGCCAGTAACCTTCCCATTCATACTTGATGACGTCACTCCCACATCGGCACACCCACCACCTAAGTGTCAAAGTCGCGTGCACCTATCATATCAATAATTACTTATTTCATTCATATGGCTCTTACAGAGCCTCAGTGAAAACGTGTTTATTATTATGAAGTCTTTGGTGCAAAAAACAGATTGAAAATTGATTTATTTACTGCATGTTTATGTCTGTTAAGGTTGAGATGGAACTGAACATAAAAGCAGCTCTTTAAACCATTTAGCTAACCAACACAACAGCGACACAATCAAAACTGTCAGATGAGTTATTACGCCGCGATAATAACTCAGAAATATAGTTTGGATGTACAGTATTTATATTTCTTTCCTACTTATGGAAGGTTTCTGTTTATATCATAGGTTTGTGGTGCCTTTGTATCCTAAGGAAAGATATAAAACTTCCGATATTTCACAACGAGATATTAACATTCATGGAAAAACCTTACATAACCTTATATTAAATCAGAAAGTACGGCAGCCACCGTAAGAAAGACTTACAGTATTCAGTTATGCCGCACAACTGATCAGTACGCAAAAGTATTGCGAGGGAACGCAAAAGAAAAACATTTCCCCATGTCCCCTAGGGGGCTCCGTAAAACCAAAACAAAAATGCTGTCTTTTTTTTTTTTCTAAGTGACAGGTCTAACAAAAGTTTTGGCCTCTATCTTTTAAAATGAAAGAACGAAGTTGGTCACACATAATAAGGAGGACTAAAATAAAACTGAATAAGATGAATGTGGTCCAACACAAATGGGGTTAGATCACGGGACACAGATGCTCTGCGGACAGGTCTGGCTCCAGTGAAATCAGGTTGCCATGCTAACCTGCCCAGCTACAGTAAATAATGAGCTTCAGCTGGGTGAGAGGGATGAGAGGAGGGAGGCTGCAGGGTGGTGGTGATGGTGCAGGGAGGTCAGCTCACTCTTCATTAGGCTGTAATTGAATTTCCGCAGCCCGTGCAGGGAGGATGTTCAGCTCTCACTCTCCCTGCAGGGGAGAACTGGCTCGCTCTGGCTTCCCAACCTCCCCGATACTTTCAAGGTTAGCTCGGCTAATGGACTACTTTCTCCACGGATTTCTCCGCTCGCCATCTGTCATCTGCATGTCCGACCATGTAGGTGAGCAAGTACACGCTCCATTATGTGACGGCGCTGAAATGGAATACAGCCGGGCGGACACACTTCAGAACAGCAGAAGGCCGTGTCTGGGCCGCACAGCAGCTGAAACGCAGTCAGGTGGCGACTCAACAAGGGACCTCCTGTGTCCCAGTGAAGGATGCAAACACCAATATGGGGTGAAGGACGGCCATTTAAAACCTGACGAAAAGAAGTGCAAAGTAGATTAACATTCCTGAATTGATTTTATAAGAAAAAGATTGAAAAAACATTACAAAATTGAGGTTAGCCAGTTATTTTACTAGTTGATTATTCTCATGATTAATCGATTCATTGGATTGAAAAAATGCCACCTTCTGCAGAATTTCATTTAACCATTCAAGCTTTTGTTATGCAGTATTAGAAATACATAAAAATATACTAATAAATCCTTCTTTTTTTTTACATTCTTAGATTGTATTGCCTAAAATGCAATCATACAAAAGTTAAATCATTTACAGTTAACAAAAATACTTCTTAGAAGTAAAGATCTATAACCTCCCATTACAGATCTTTACAAAGTCTAACATTTCTTATTATTTTTGTTGTTTTTTGGCAACAGTTGGACTATTGTTAACTTCAAACATGCAGAAGGGGACAGTGGTTGATGTTAGACCTTTGCTGAAGTAGAAAGGATCGATGGATAAGATCTGCTTCACATTTTAAGTCTCAGCCAGTAACGGATCTCCTGAAATGAAGGAAATCTGTCAGTAAATTGTCTGACTGATAAATCGATTCACCCATACGTCTAACGTCACCATTTTTATCAAAGATTGCTTAAAATTAGTTTGTTTTTTTCTTTCTTTTTCTTTTTTGATTGTTTATTTGTTTTTAACAGATTTTAAACTTCATGAAGCTAAAGCTGCTACTTGTGGAGTTATGGGTTAAACAGATTTACACACGAAGAAGCTTTTCTTCTATTTTAAATATAAAATGTATATATTTTTTATATATGTTCCTGCTCTGAGGAAGTAAGCCCATTGATTATTAAATTAGCTGATGACTACTTTAATAATTTCATATTCCGATAAAGCCGATTAATTGCTTCAGCCTTAGTCGTGGTGCAGCAGTCGAGTCTGTAGCCAATGGCATTACTATTATGATTTGTAATTACATCACTAAAAATCTATAAAAAAGGCCGTATTGCTTCTCCAAGTTGTTTTCTCTTTAGACATTCGTTGGTATCTTAGACTTCAAATCATTTGGTGTCCAACTAAATTGTTTGAAATTTGATTGAATTCTTTTTAGAATTTTGATTAAAATCACATTTATTAACGGTTTGCTTCATCTGTGCTGTCCTCCTTTAACCTTTCCATACAAAGACCTGCTTAATCTGTTGTTTTAATTGCAGATGAATTTAATCACATTAGAAAATAATTGTGTTTAAATTAGTTTATTTACTCTAATTAGGCTTGAACCGAATGCGTTTAGTTCTCGGTAAATTGCTTTCAGTCGACTGATTGTGAGTTGGTGCTACATATACAAGCTGAGGGAGATTAAATCTGTTGTGAAGTTTTGTATAATGTTGTCGGAACTTCCCCTAGGAATTTCTTAAAACTGTTTAAAGATAAAAAAAAAAAAAAGACACTTCCCAGTTGTGAGCTTGTTGTTTTTACCCCATTTTTTCCCATTAAGTTTCACATCTTTGGATCACTCATCACAACTTGCTAGCAGTGCCTCACAAATGTTTGAAGCAACCTCTAATATAGTAACTATACTCACTTATTGAATGGTTATGTTCAGTTATTTTCTCCATTTTCCTTTAACTTGTCTCATTTAGGTTTTTGTTTTTACATTTAAATCATTAAAATAGATTAATCTGATTAACTAGACAAAGTATAGATAATCTAAGTTCCAAAATAATTATTTCATTTATTTCAACTGAACTTTAAATGTGGTAATTCTCAAAATAAATACATTGCATGATATAGATTTCAAAGTACACCATAATATGCCTTCCTATCATAAAACAATACTTATCAGTCTCAAACTTAGGATTAAAAAAGTACCACCTAACTAGCCTTATGAATTGCTCCAACCCATTGTGTGGTCAAAACCATGGTCATTAATGCAGGGATTGTTACTTTTAGCAATGAGGGCTGGTACCAAGTCCTGCTGGAAAATGAAAACAGCATCTAAAGCTTATCAGCAGAGTGAAGCATGAAGTGATTTAAATTTTCCTGGTAGACAGTTAAGCTGTTTTGCACTTCATTAGACAGTGGACCATCACCAGCAGATGGCGTGACCCCTCAAATCTGTGGAAACATCATACTGGACTCTAAGCAACATTCTTCCTTCAAACTGCAAATAACTTTACCTTCATCTGAAAAGAGAATGTAAGATCACTGACTAGTCTAGTTCTTTTTATCCCAGGGAAGATGCTTCTGACATCAGCTCTGGTTCAGGTGCATCTTGACACAAGGGCTATAATACTTGTAGGTCATTCCCAGGGGTCAGCTCTGTGAGATGACTCTTGAATCTCTGACTCCAGCTGCAGTCCACTGCCTATTGATCTCCTCTAAAATCTAAGAATGGCTTTGCTTCACAATCCTCTCGAGGCAGTTATAGTCCCTGTTTATCATCCTTCCACTAACTTTTCATTTATATGGATTCAGCATTCATCAAACAGCCAAAGCCTTAAGAATGACTTCTGTAGCTTTTTGTCACTTCCTGCTAGACTCCTGTCATGTCAGCACTTTTCCCTTGACTGTGTCAGCTGCGTAATATCATATAGCAATTTATAAAGCACTTAATATTTTACCCAGGCTGACCAAAGGGCTGAACAAAAGCATAAAAATGTGATGCAAACATAAAGTATAAAAACACTGGTTGATGTCTCCCACTGGGTTGAAGGCCAGGCAGTATAACTAGCTTTTTAAAGCAGATTTAAAACGGCCATTAAAGGAAGAATGCCTGATCTGGGTTGGTGACGTGTCCCAAAGTTGAGGACCTCCAAGGTCAAAAGCTGTCATAGCTCTGTTTGAAAAATCATTCTTTGGTTTTTGTAAATGTTTTTAATGAGAAAAGTGATGTGATGGTTTTTATTTGTGTAGGTATGAATTTCACAATTTAAAGTTGCAAAATTTATTCGTTTTTCTTAATTGTTCAAACTGTCACTATGTAGTGACAGTGTAATAAAGACAAGTAAACCTCTTCCCAGAGCCAAAGCGAGTGTCTTAATGCTGTCAATCAACCTAGTGTTTGCACATATCGTGTGATTTAATTGTTTCCTGAGTTGATTTTTCTCATCTAAAGCCATATTTTTAGCACCAGAGTGAAAACCAGTGGTCTACATGAGAAAACATGTTAACATGTTTAACAAGTTTATTTTTTGTCACCCTTTTAATTAAAGTGCACTTTGGAGATCAGAGCTTATTAGCAACTGTAAGTGTCCAAACACGCAATCAGAGATTAACAGAGGGATGGATGATGCCTGTTATGTTACAGTGTTCTGCTTTTGTTGCAAAAAAAATAATTTGTATTATTGTTTCTAGTTATATCAAAAGTGGAGCTGATCTCTGAGGAGTGCCGCTAGCATTTTACAACAAAAACAAGTGACCTTCTTCATGCTTAAGTGGAGCAATCGTAATACCAAAACCGTAAATATGCGTTTGTGAAAATAAGAGAGGAGAATTATAAGACGGATGACTGTAGAGATGGGGGGATGTCTGGGTTGTTCTTCTTTTTAAATAGCTTTCCCTGGAGAACACAGGGGCCACTTTAGCTGTTTGGTAAATTGGAAACGGGAAGAATCATTAGAAAATAGTTGCATGTCAGTTGAATGCACCGATTTGAGTCAAATGGAAACTGGTGTTTTATTATTCAGGATGGATGTTGGGGTTGTGCTTGCTGCATGAGCCGTCTACTGATCTGCAGACAGCAAACGGCCTTGATGAATGAAAATTGGTGTTAATGATCACCGAGCCACCGTGTTCCTTGTTTCCATGGCACTTTTCTCTTTCTTTAATTCGCATTCTGCACTCTGCTTTAGCTTCCCTGCTTTGTTTTGCTTTATTTACAGCTTCCCTGGTCTTGGGATCAACAATAAAAATGTCCCAGTTTCCAAAATGCTGTGTGGATCTTAAACTACAATTACCTATTGATTCCAGGACACCAAGAAGAGATGGGGACGGGGCGGAATGAGTGGGCGAACAAAAAAAAAAACAAAACACCTCCTACAGAGAATCAATAGACAGGAGTTTATAGCTTGCAGCAATTACAACTAAGCATAAAAATTTTACCCAAAGCAAATTAAAAGTTGGCATTTGTTTTCCTTGTGAATCTCTCAATACTCAGTACATACGTTTGGTTATTACGATGTGGGTGGATTCAGAGAACAACTAAATGCTTAAACACAAATGAAAAGCATCTTTCTGTAGACGAGACCTATCCTGATCCCTGGTTTTGTTTTGGTTGCTTATTTCCACCGGTTTTCACACGCTTCCTCTGCCTTTGACGATCAGAAACTACAGCAATATGTTTGAGGGATCAAAAGTAGTAATAGCGAAGTCTGTGTTATGCGTTTCTGTTTCGACTTACCCAGCCGGCTTCACCTTGGGGAAAAGTCTGGGAGACGAGCAACTGATGCTGTGTGTGAAGACAAAGGAATCTGCCTTAGCATTAATGTATAGTGTCATGTTTTCTACGTCTGGAAAAGTCTAGGATTTAAATGATTTCCAAGTCTGAATTAAAAAAAAAAAAAAAAACTTATAAAAATAAATAAACCATAGAAAAATGTTCAAATTCCTTCCTATGTATGCAATTTGCATAAATGGGTAGATAAAACTTATTTGTCTACCTAGTTTTCAAATCGTTTGTCATCATTTGTCTGTTCAATCAGTCTATCATCCATCCATCCACTCCACGTTCTGGTTTACATTTAAACAATATTTAGAAAGGCCTGTCATAAATTAATAACAGACTGTCATATCTATCATTTTAAATTGACCAGAGAAGAATTTGTAATTTTGACCTGAAAAAAATATGTAGGTTCCTGTAGTTTGCATTAATGAGTGGTAAAGTGATGCTTTGTACTTTTACTCACCTGCATGTTGCTTTCTGACTCAACATCCATTCTGAGCTGTGTATTGAGTGAACCTCCCCTACTGTAAGTTATGTAAAAAAACAACAGTGAATTAGTAGTTTGAAAGCTGTCATCTCTGCCCTCTTTTTAGCAAAGTTTGCATTTTGTTACCAGACAGTTTTGCCCATTTGTTGTTGTTTCAGTGAGATGCTGAAAATCTTGGAAACAATATTATATAAAGTTTGTTTCCACCTGTTAAAATAGATATTTTCTTCATTATCTACAAAACCTTGGAAAAACGTTGCATCTGAATGAGAAAAGTCTGATTTTAGTGGTCGTATTCTCGCTACTGCAGAATCTGAAGGCGACAGACTAAACTACAAAGAATTGCTCTAAATAATGAAACGGGAATCATGCAAGTCTGGTCTAGTAGACCTTCAGAAAAAAATAAAACCTGCTGTGAGAAATGATTTGCAGATCTGGTTGCTGTTAATTTTGTCCTCTTTCAGCAGTGGTTTCCAGCAGTATCAATGAGAAAACTTGGGTATAACTTGGCAGATGGCTGTTCACACTGAAAATGACTCTCCAGGACTAACAATACCCTAAGGGAAGTTTTTACAGCTGGCGACAGCAGCGGCTGCTTGACTGGATGTTTTCTGTTGATTTTGACTGAACACAATATCAGTGCTGTCATGTAAGCGGTGACTAAGAGTCACTATGTCTCTTGTTACTGGTTTTGTGAAGGCAGTTTAGTTGCTTTTTTTCTCTGTCATGTCACTTTTTCCACCTTGTGTAGCCCTTGTTTTGCTCTATTGTCAGACTCCCTAGATGTCATTTTTTCTTTTTCCATTTCTGTTTGTATTGCTTATATAGTTTTGGTCAAACTCTATTGTCTAGATAGAGCACCTTAGTGAACCCCCAAACATCCAAACCATTAAACTGCTGTCAGAACAAGAACTTCTTCCAAGATGTATAAATTTGCACATATTTATCATGTTTTTGTCATATAATGCAGTATGTGAGGTGATGAGGCAGGACGCAGCAGACCCAGAATGATATGAGTAATGATGTTTTTAATAATAAATTATACTCCAAACATTCACAAGAATCTGGTGGCACGGCTGAGCGGAAGCCAGGGCTCACACCGGTAGCAACAGAATAATATGTGTGGTAAACAGAACAGGCAGACTGAGTTGACACGACAATCAACGAGGACCCGACAAAGACACAGACACACAGGTGACACTAAATACACATGAGGTAATCAGGGGACGAGACACACCTGGGAAATAATCAAAGGGAGACAGGACAACACGGAGACGTAGAAACACAGAAAACTCGAAATAAACACACAGAAAAACACGGAACATGACAGTTTTTCCCATGAGGGCGATCTAATTTAAAACAGAGAAGAGAGAGGCTTTCCTGGGATACATATATTGACTCACAGATCTAAGACCATATAGTGGACACATTAGATTGATAAGTACACAATGGATTCCTAGTCAGATATACATTTCACGTATAGAAAAAGGGCTTGTAAAGGCTTGATGTAACTGGTTAAAATAAATAAAAGTATATAAATTCTGAAGTTCAGTCAAACCTGATTAGTCCAAAGTTTAAAAACAGACAATTGGGTTTGAAGAACAGTACTCCTTTCCTGCAGGTGCTGCTGTTGAATGCACACAGAGACATGAAACCTCCTGCCCTCTTTTCTTGCTGATCAGATTAATCATTTTGCGATGTGACGGTGAGGCACACGTATGCAATACATCACTCCGGACAGGGTTGGTAGCTGCATAAGGGATGTGCTTTTGGTGTAATGCCGGAAGTGTTTGTCTGTATCTAGGGGGAAAAAGTCCTCAATCTGCCTGGCATCCCTTTTTCTTCTTTTTAGTGACAGTTGTTAAAAAGCAGCTCCACATGCTTGGAGCCTGGCATTCGGTGGAACAGGAGGATGTGTGATGGAGTGTGCAGGAGCAGCTGAATATTTTGGAGCAATAAACTGGAAGCTTGGCTTCTCTCATACCTTGCCAAAGCTTCTGGGAAGCAATCCAGGCACCTTGGAAAGGTGATTTGGATAGAGTATTGGTTCCACTGTTTTTCAGCTTAATTGAATCTAAATCCCCCTTCGCACCCGCTTGCATCCACCAAGAAGGGCTAAAAAATATCCTGCAGAGCATGATGATTGCATCTATAAATGAAAAGTCTAAGTGAACTTGTTGCAGGTGCAATACATTTTCAATATATGCATGGTAAAATGATAACTGTGACTACACTTTTCAGTAAATGGATTGTTGCTGGAGAAACTGAGGGATAATAGTGGATATTTGGATGTTGGTAAATGGGAACTATGGCAGTGACCTGAATGTCACTGATGTCCGATTCCTCCCTGTGTCCTCGATTCTGCATTCTAACAGTGACTGATATGCATGCCAAAATCAGCCACTTCTCATTAAAATGATTTATTGCCTCGACAGTTTTTTTTGTAAACCAGACAAGCCTTATTCCAATTTATTCCAGTCAAATTAACCGTTCATAATTAGACAACGCAACCTTTCGTGCTCCCCAATCATTTCCTGAATGGGCTTTACATGCAACGCAAATGTTCGCTGTTTAATCTCCCCGCCTGTCATTAGGAAATGTTTCGTAAGAATCTATCCATGGAGGGTAAAAGTTGAGCTTGAATCAATTTTCTAATGGTTAATAGCTAATGGGCTGATTTATTGCCATGTTATGAAGGTGAAGGCCTGTCTTGGTGTGACACTGACCCTGTGGAGCCCTTTAGACATTATTTCAATGTCATAATAGCAGCGCATTATGACATTGAAACGAGTCGATAAGATGTTAGATATGTTAAGTTGAAGGTTTTTTTAAGGTGATATTATTGAACTTTCACTGTATCTGGGTAGACTTTAGATACAAACACTTTTAAAATTAAGTTCAGTCGGGTCACAGTTTTAGTTTTATTCGTTAAATGTATAAAATAAAGTAAAGATAAAGTCACTGACTGACAACAAAGGTTGAACAAGATGTTCACCACTCAGCAGAAACAGTTTCATTTAGATTTGACTCAGTCTGGATGGTTGTATCAGGCCGTTGTCTTGCGTATGAAGCATACTTCTTTCAACACAATGCACATGATTTTCAAAAAACTGTGATGGAAAACCATGATGTCTGCATACTGGACAGGTGGACGATATGATCACCCAACCTCATGCCAACCCAAAATGCCAATGCTAATTTTCTATAAAAATGCCTTGCCATAAAGGATCTTGGAGCCTGGTGACCTTCACTGAGTATTTGACTCTTACCAACACGTATGGCTCTCCTCAATGTGTGTTCTTCTATTAAGTCATTCAGTATTTGTAATGTTTGTGTGCATGTGCACCAAATTTTTCCCTAACTGGACAATTTGCTCTTGTTCCAAAACTTGCCACATGATTATTTAATAGTTATTTTGCAATTAGGTACATACAAAATATTCTGTCACTTTTCAGTAATGCACATTTTATGGATTGAGTTATCATTCACCCAACATTTATCAAATGCAATTTAAGTTGTTATGAAGTTTTGAGTATTTTAATTTTAAACCAAATAAAATTGGCTAAAACCAAAGGTTTTGCTATTTTTGCAATAATTTGGTACAGACACAAAAGTGTTTTTTTTCCCCTTTAGAGTAGTTGTAGGCTGAGTCAGAGCCCGTTAAAGTTCCTTCTGCTCCAACTGCTAAAATTCCTTGTTCAGAAGGAACAATTTGGACCAAAACTTCCCAGTTTGTTATTTTCAATAGTAGAAAATAGGGAAAAAGAAGTGATATTTAAATTTTTTTTGTTTCAAATTAAAGTTTTAATTTGAGCAACATTCTCAAACATTACTTTGAATTTTGTTTAAAAATGCTGACAAAGTGTTTGAAGATAATCAAATTAAGGGTTTTTTAGCAGTGTCATGGTGTTTCAGAAACTAACTGGTTCAAAAGTATTCTTGCACATTTCCAGTTTTTTTCATATTACAACCACTGACCTCAGTGTGTTTCTTTGGGATTTCATGAGATGGTGCTACACAAAGTGGAGAGTGTCTGTGAAGAGCCTGTCCTCTCACTCAATAATTTGTGAAACCACTCACAGTTAAACCATGATTTGTTTTCCTCCACTTCACAAAGATTCACTGCTTTTTCTGGTCCAATCACATAAAATACAAATAAAATACATTTGTTTGTGACATAAAAAAAAAATAAAATGGAAGAATTCAGTATATTTTTGCTAATTTGCTCAAAGCTGATTTTAGGGATGCACAATATAAGGCAAACTGAATGCTTCTTACTGAAAGAAATAGCCAATATTAATTGTTCTCCAAGTGATGCTGCATTGAAAACAAATGTGCGATATGTTGAGCAGCCTTACCTGATTCCATTAAAGAGACCAGAGCTGACAGCTGATCAAAGCTGAAAAAAGATGATATTGCAAATCATCCTTCAACCACCTTTCAGTGTTGTCGAGTCAAATTGCTAGAAACAGTATCCTTCTCTTGTGCTTTGTAACAGTACTTCAAAATTTCCATATAACACATCTTGGTACTTTGAGTCCCTCAGAGGGACTCAAAGTACGTTTTAATATAGCTGTCCAAATTCTAAGTAAACTATTATCTGCTGTTTCTCATATAATCCTGTAGAACTGGACACTCTGTTTTCAACATTAACAAGCATTTAATGATAGTTGAACAGCCTAAAGCTGGAACCTTGATGTCATAAACAGGTTTCATAATCACTGTGATAATGAATGTTTCCCGGTTTTCAAGCAAATCTGTTTATATTGCTCATGTAATTGGTTTTAATTAAAGCCCTGTCAGGACAGGCCAAATCCCATAAGAGGTCATCAAGCGTAACCAGGAGAGGTATTTGTGACAGTGTGGTAGTGAGATGGACAGTGTGATCCCTCAGTCAGGTCCTGATTACTGTTCTCTTCTAATTCACTTTGCTAAGCTTTAGTATCATCTGACTGGACCAACTCTGATCTGAATGCTTTTGATCTGCAGCTTGTTTGACTCGAGGAGAAGGGTTGTCATTTATTGAGGGTCATTAAATAATTTTCAGGAGACAGAAGAGAAAGAAGAATGGAGGTTAGCCAGAGTGGATCTTTCTGGGTTTTGGCTGCTCTTCTTCCTGCTTGTGTCTGTCAGCTTTGGGATCTAGTTCTGACTTTGTAGCAGTCTCATTCTTGGCAAGCATATGGTGACCGTGGAAAGGAACTGTTCATTTTTGAAAAGATTAAACCCTTATAAGGTCTTTTATAAGGTCTTCATCCTGGTTACCCATGTGCCAGGATGAAGACTTTAAACTTAAAGGAACACTTTAGCTCTGGGTAGTTTCTGAAAAGAAATACTAAAAAGAAACAAAAAAACAACAGAGCTAGTAACAGTTAGGGAAGAAAGTAGCAGCCCAGGAAAAGGACACAGCAAAACCCAGATGCACAGAATCAGAAGTTTTTTTTGTTTTGTCTTTTTCTCTTGAGGGAGAAAAGGAAGTCACACCAAAACACTGAAGTGCTTTATAAGGGAAATTGTCAATGTGATGGATCCTAATGCTCATTTCCTGGCTCTATCCATGCCATTGAGCCAAGAGTTGAACAGTTTACAAGCAGGGAAAGAAACATCTAATTCCACAAATATTGGTCCAGAAGTAATTCTGTGGTGTAACAGAAACATAGAGGAACCACATTTATGTTAACAAAAGCCTTGGCATTGACTCAGCTGAGGAAAGAGACACAATTAACTTTGAGCCTCCCGTACGTTCTCTTCAAAAGATTTAAAAAATGTGAACCTTGGATCTGCAGAAGGTATAAAAGAGCAAAGTAAATACCAAAATAAGAAAAAAAGATAAGTCTATTTTTTTTTTTCTCAGAACTATTTTAAAGATACAGTTTTAGCTTCCATTAGGGATGCTCCAATCAGGTTTTTTGCTGCCAACTCCAATACTCATCACCCACGAGGCCGATCTCTGCTAATCACCGATCTTTGCAGATCGCCTGTTTATTTTTTTGCGTTAGTTATAAATGATACTATGTGATCTGGCAAAATTTAAAGATGATCTGGTAATAAATTCACCTAATTAACATAAACATGCAACTTACTTGTAGGCACAATACAACCAGTTAAACAACATTTAACAGTAAGGTTCTCTGTAACCTAAATTATACATGAGTCAAATAAGTCTCAGAACACTGCCTATTTCAAATAATGTCTAGTGAAAGAGGGAAACATTCATTCAAAGTCAAATGCAGGTTGCATCAAAATAAACAATCCTAAGTTACTGAATCCAAACTTCCTAAGAGCGGCCAGCTGATTAATGCTGGTTCTGATTGGTTGTTTCTGACTGAGCGGAGTAACTCTGCAGAACACAAGAGGATGAAGAGGAGATTGACTATTTATTTATTTTTTCAGAAATATCTCTCATTAATACTTTAGATGTGAAAGGATAAGTGTTTCATAATATGCTGAATTAAAAAAAAGCTCATCATTCTATTTTAACAATTTTTTGTGTTAGTTTTATCATATACTAGCTGAATAAAAAAAAAAAAATGGTTTTCTCACAATAAGCTTTGACATATTGATAAAATATGACACAGCAGAAAGGAATGCCCCACCATCTTTATTTCTGTATCAACTGACTCCACTTAAGGATGGCCAGTGGCGCCCTCTTCTGAATGGCAGCCACACTACAACACTGAAAACGATCTAAACTGATGTTATTAGTTAATATTGGAACTCATTTTGGTCTAATAAACCAGGAATCAACAATTAATTATATGTCTGTTAATTGTTTGCATCCCTACTCTGGGCTCTTCTTTATGAAGTTTGAATGTTTTGTCTGTGTGGTACCTCTCTGTACTTTCTGCAACAGTTCGAAAACAAGAATATTTGGTTTATTGGTCTCTTAATTGTCCTTACGTGTATGTGTGTGTGCATGGATGTTTGTCCTGTCTCTCTTGATGTTGTCCTGTGATAGACTGCCAACCTGTTCAGGGTTTACAACGTCTTGCCAGGGACCACTGAGGATTGGCACATAAACTCTTAACGTACCTGTCTCCAATGACACAAAATGAGAAAACTCTATTTTATGTGTCATATGTGTTAAACCATCTGGCAACAGAGTTTCTAATTTAATAAAAAATATAAGGTTTTATAAGATTATTTGTAAAGTTTTGAAATATGTCAGTTCAGATAATTGATTCAATCAAATTAGATTTTGTCAGACCAGAACTTAAAAACAACAAAAAAAAAACTGAAAAATTGGATTTGACTTTAGAACCTCCGGTTGCAAATTAGAGTAGGTAGGGAAGAAGATAAAAGGGAATTATTACCAACACATGTTTCCGTTAGATGATCAAAGCTCATAAATAAAGCAGCATTACCAGTGTATATTTCAAAGATGTTTTTTTATAGGCAGTTTAACTGTTTGAAGGCAATAAATGTTTACTCCCTCAGAGTAACTGTCCAGAGCAGCCTTGGATGCAGTTAAACAGCTTATTTTCCAAGAGACAGATGGATTATAAGACACTGCTGACACATAATTATTTTTCAGGTGGAGAAAAGCCTTTTTTTTCAGATGCATCTGATTTGTGTTTACCCATGATAAACAGACTTGTGTGTGTAGGAAACCATTCTTGGCTGGTTGGTTTGTACCATATGGTGTCTCATCAAGACTTTTGCCAACAAAGATGGAATTAAAGGCACATTAATTTCAGCAAGATGTTGAGGATTGAAACGGAGGCTGTGAAACAGATGATGGATGGAATCACATGGGTTCAGACAATGTATGTTATGGACGGGTTGACGGAGTTCCAAATAGTTAAGATTGGTTTGATGAGTATGGACAGCTTTGGAACAGCCGTGACTGCAGTGACACTGTGAATTAAAGCTAACTCTCAGATTTCACTTTATCTTTCTATTGACTCGTCAGAATGTGCTCGACATTCAAACAGAAAGATTTACAAGCTCCATTTGCCACCAAATTGATCTGTCAAAGGCAGCTTTGATGGAATATTGAGGATAGTAAATATGTATTTAAAGTTTTCATTTGACTGATTGATGTATTTTTTTTGTCCTTTATCTACTTTCTGTTTCAGCGAAAGAAGCTCTCCCTTTGCTCTTGGTCTTGTTCTCCAAGCTGTTGGTTGGACTTAAATAAACTTTCTGATTCTGTGGACTTGAGTAATCTTCCCTCTGACAAAGAAAAGTGAGGAGATTATCTGAGGACATAGCAGCTATAAGTCCCTTGTAGTGCATTATGACTTTTGGTAAAATGATGAGCATCATAATTTTTAGAGGGAGCGGTAGTTTTTGCCAAGAGCTTTATGGCTCACACATGTTAGGAGGGGTTGATTTAATCCTTTCTTTCATCACTCACAGTTGGACTCTGACTCTTGAGGCTAACATTCTGTCTAATGACTGCAGTAAAGATAGAAAAAGTGTTGGAAAGTAAACGAAGTAAGAAGTTTTTCTCAGTTAGGGTGAGTGTGTTATGATATAGAGGCCTAAAGGGGAAGGGTTCAGTCTGCAGCATGTGGCACAGGCAGATGTCTTGCTTCACAGCGATGCCTAATGGCTTCCTTTTGATCTTGCTTTGTGAGGGCATGTTCGAGGACAGTTTTTAAAAGTGTCTCTCGTTTTATGTCAGTAGGTATTAATTTACTGGAAGCCATCTGAATTAATCTGATGATTCTGCCCTCATGTTTTCTCTTCCAGAGCACCTCAAAGCGGCGCTAGAGGAGTACATGGTGCGCCTGCCGAAGGTTCGCATCCTGAGGACGAAGAAGAGAGAGGGTCTGATCAGAACTCGGCTGCTGGGAGCCGCCGCCGCCACAGGGGAGGTCATCACCTTCCTGGACTCTCACTGTGAGGCCAACGTCAACTGGCTGCCGCCTCTGCTGGGTGAGCAAAGCTTCTCGGCTTCACCACCATCACATTAACTGTAATTCAATGTACAGAAATCAAGACCCAAAGATCGCTGGTCAGCAAGGGTACTGGAAAACTAACCTGAATGACTTAACAAGGATTTAGCTTTTTATTAATACAGAACTTCATAGGGGACATGGGAGAATATTTTTGTTTGCGTTACATCTCAGAAGTATTGTATTCCTTTGCAATAATGTATTTTTTATTTATGTGACATCTGGAATATTGAACATATTTAACATCTTGTTTGTGAAATAGCTGAAGTTTTATATATTTTTTTCTTTTGGATACAAATGTATGTGCAACATGCCAGAGGGAAAACAGGTCAAACATGGACTTTTCATCCCTACTTTAAAACACGACAGAAACTTTCTATAAGAAAAGAAAGACAGAAAAAATACAACCAAACTACTTGAACTTTTTTGAGTTATTTCCACAGGGCAATATCGCCATCTGACAGTTTAGGTTGTGCATTTTTGTGTTGGAAGTCTGGATGGCTAATAAAGGCTTGTTTTCATGTGCAGTCCCATCTTTACTACAAGATTATACAAACAAAATTGAACACACAGTTAATAGATCAATTTATATCCAGTTTTCATCCAAATAGTTAAGAATATGTTATGTTTTCACTGGGGGTCTTTAGGTGTACATTTATGTCATTTTAAATTAACACTTGTTATCACTGTGACTGTATACAAAATAGACCAGGGTGTATTTGCAGATTTATTGTGCTACTCTTTTTTTTGTTTTGCAGATAAGAAAACTCCTCCATGTTCTTTAGAGGACTCTGTGTGTGTCAGGAACACAAGCTGTGTGTGTTTATTAGCTCTCGTCATTTATAATGATGGTAGAATGTCTTTGTTTATATGATTTTAATCATTAGGCATAATAAATATTGGTATTTCTCAAAGTAACTTTCCGTTTCTCTACTAGAGCTGATTAGATCTCAGGCTGATTAATTGGTGGATTCTTACATTTTTGCAGCTTTTATGTTGACTAAGATTCACAAAGTGTTCATTTTCTTCAATTATTTTATGGTAAAAGAATTGCTGTTTTAGGATTTAATCAGTTACCAGGTGTTTTCTATTGACTCAAATGAAATACTTTTAATAATTTAAACATTGGGATTTTGGCACTTTGATGGTTTGTAACAGACAGGTTTGTGTTAGCATCATACCAGAAAGGAGAGACATCAACATTCACCTAAGAGAAGCAATTGTAGCTTGTGATTAATTCAAAATGGATTAATATTCATAAGTTTGACAAGATCTTCATGTCAGACTCTACTGACCTCAGCTAAAAGGTTAGAGGTTAAGGTTCATGCTGTGCATTTCAAAGTTAACTTTACTCTGATCATTTTGGTTCAACTTGATCGAAATACAGAGCATCTGCTTATTGCTTCAGAGATGTTGACTTAAAATGATTTAAAAACAACATTATAACTGCTCAAAGCATAACCCTTCCATACCCTGAGCTTCTCATATTTGTATTATTCCATCACAGTCGTGTTTCACGCACTAATGTCAACTACTGCAGTTTACTGAAATTTGTGCCTTTTGATCTGAGTTTATTAAAACGTGTTTTGTTCATTTCTCTAATCAAAACCAGTGTTTCCTTTGATCATTAAATAGTCACTTTTCAAGCTGATTGTTTTGAACTAATTGTTTTTATATGGTCTGTAAAAAAATTTTGTTGTGTTAAAAAGATGTGAAAAGAGTGAGAGCCCCTAAACTTTCTGAGAAAGCTCTGAAGGATTCTGGGTTTTCTGGGGAAAAAGAATAAAAGTTTAAGGCCCTGTCACATTGCATACACATTTCATACCTCAAGGCTTCATCCATCTTTTATTTTGCCAAGAATTCAGATTTTTCCAGGCCATGGTAATCCTAAGTGCTTCATTAGAAAGTGAATGGACCTACTTTCTGGTTTCCAGATGTTTTTTTTTTCTTTTCTTTTCTTCTTTAATCTAAAAACGCTGAAAGGAAAAGCAGTTGCACTCTGATCTGTGGTATACCATTTACAATAAATGAACCAAAGGGTGTTTATCTTTCTGAAAGTATAGATTCTTTTAAGATTTACTTCTTTATTCTCATAGCATTCATTGGGTTTGGGTGTTTAAATCAGCAGAGAGATGGCTCTGTCAGCTCCCAGATATCTGCAGTCAGTGAAAAGGAGCAGAGAGCTGGTTTAGTTTTGTTCATTAAAGCTTTGAAAGCAAAAGGCCAGTCTGTGGCTATTAACTGTCTTCCAACATGTCTGGATTCTCCTCTGACCCCTCAGACCGAATCGCCCAGAACAGAAAGACCATCGTTTGCCCGATGATAGACGTCATCGACCACGACAACTTCGGCTACGAAACGCAGGCAGGCGACGCCATGCGAGGGGCGTTCGACTGGGAAATGTACTACAAACGGATCCCCATCCCTCCACAGCTGCAGAAGCACGACCAAAGTGAGCCATTCGAGTGAGTGGAGTTATTTTAGACGCATCTCTCAATGTTTTTTTTTTTCCATAGAAATATTCCTCACAATTATCCGATTATGTCACGAATGCATACATCTGTGGGACAAGTGGGGGTGGCGGCCTTTCATCTGGGCTTTTTGTCAGCTTTTCTCTGTTTAAGTACACAGTTACACCTGCATCGTGCGCGGCTGCTCCAGAAGCTCACATCAAAAGATGAATCCTTTTACATTTATCCTTTTCAAAAGTGCATTGAGCTTTTTTTAGGATTTTGGAAAAGGATAAATGCCAAGATGTAGGTTTTTTTGTTTAAAGAAATAAAGAGGTAAAAATCCCTGCTGCTTATTAATGTAATTTGCTGCAGCTTGTCAGTAAATCAGCTGGAAACTACTGAGCTTTCAGCTGACAGAACGTGGATGTATGGGGAGGTTTCTGCTTTCTTTACATTTTTGCACTCAAAGTTGTTCAAACTAACAACTTCAAGCTCCTTATTTCATGTACTTTAATATATTATGAGGTACTGCTCTGGCTTGGAGTCAGACTAATCAGAAATATGTAAATTTGTTTTGATCACTACTGAGTGCAGTTTGGGATTTAACAGAAGTTTTAGAAGGAGTCTGCTGAAGTTTTTGTAGGTCACCACAGCTACACTTTACAGGTCTAAAAACAGCAGGGATGTCATCTCTGTCTATTTATAAAATCCATCCATCCATCCATACATACATACATACATAGAGTTTTAGGTCTTCTAAAGTAAAGAGTGGATGAAAAACCACCATCTTTATCAGACACCTGCAATGATTGCTTTAAATGCAGAAGAGCAGCAACTCCATGTAGAGCATTAACCCTCATATAACCCCTTAATCAGTAAAACTTAGACAAATAGCTGGAGCTTGAGAGTCAGCTCATGTTATTCCAAAGCCTCCATTTGCTGTAAACTGGTGCCATATTATTTTGGATCTTATAGACTCCAGTGTTCTACTCTGTCAAGACAGAGGCTTTATTCATATATAATCAATATGTAAGGCTCACCTGACCATCTGGGAGTGAACGTTCATTGCCCTCACACACAGTTTATGCACTTTTAAGTTGTCAGAATTATTGTAGTTGACCAGATTCTCCCATGCTGCATGTTTTCTGCACTTGTGGATTGTCTCTCACTTTGGTTTGCTACATCCTTAAGTTTTAGAAATGGCTTTGTAACCCTTTCCTTTCAATTGATCTGTTGTTCTACTTTTTTTTTGAGTTATTTGCGTTTTGATATTTTTCACCCATATAAGTGTTATTTATTATAAGTGCAGGTCAGGTAAGAATCGAGCAGGTTTTTACTTGTACCTGTTTAGTTCAATTTATTCATTCATGATTCAAGGGGTGGCAGTGATTTATTCTTTGAAACATTTGAGTGTGACAGAAAAGCAAAAACAGAATAAAATCTGTAAGGGGACAAACAAATCATTTATATAAATATATATATATATATATATATATATATATATATATATATATATATATATATATATATATTTATTTATTTTTTTAATTTGTCAGATACTTCTCAGTGAAAACTTTTTGCTGTGGTGTCATTCTTCTGAGTCACACTTTGAGCAACAGCAACCAGAGCAAATGAGCTCAACGTTGCAGCTTTCCCAGGCCAAATAACTGCATGTGATGCCAGACACTCTATTTGAGTGACCATTTGTCTGTTTGGATGCCAGAGACTATTTAAAAATACTGTAGGTATCATCAGGCAGAGGGGTCTGTGCAGGAAGATAAGAAACCAAAGAAGAAATAAGCTGCAGAACAATCAGAATCAATCCTCATTTCTTGAATTAGTCTGCTCTTCTTGCTCAATGAAATGACCTTCATCAGTGCAAATTCAATTTGAGTCACAAAGATTTCATTTTCTTTCTGATTGACATTGCTGCTGCAGAAAATGAGGCTCAGTGGGATGGCAAATCCATCAAGAAGGTGTGTGTGCGTGCGTGTGTGTGTGTGTTAAAATGCTTGTGAGGATGATTTTATCCATCTTCTTGTCTGTCATTGACTATTTAGTCAATGTAAGCACCTGTTGTTTCCATTTTCTGCCTTCTTTTCTTTTTCTCAGCTGTTTCTTAGCTGTGAATTTTAGCTTCTAGTCTTCCTTCAAGGTCAGCAGACTGAAATAAAGAACAAAAGCCAGAGCATTTCTAATTAATTCTAAATTGTGAGCAGCAATATTAATGGCCCATTGACTTGGATTTTTCCTCCATCTAAAGAAACTGATACACCAGAAGGGTTTTAGACCAGCAGACCTTTAATTAAACCAGTGAAAATTGGTCCAAATGTAGCCAGAAACCAAGCATCAGTTTAACTTCCTGTTCCCATCTTCATGGCAGTTTCAGTCAGTTTTAAGATATTCAGGTGTTTCTTCCTTTTTAAAATTTGTTTTTGTTTTATTTCATTTCTTTACAATTTTAAATTTTTATGACCTTTTATTCGCTGTTTTTAATCACAGAGGACAACACTGCATTTTGTTATGTTCCAGGTTTTATAAAGTCGATGTGGGTTCTGCAAAGCCTGTATATTTTTAACTGATCTCCCAGATTGCGTTGCTTTATATTTTACTGATACTATAGGTGGTTTGTTATACCGTGTGTTTCTGAAAGTGACAATTAAGTAATTCTATGTCTTATTTTTTTCCAGCAACTGTTCAAATTTAGAGATATTTAGAATTTTGGATTTTCATTAGGTATAATCAATTAAAATAAAATATAAATATTTCAAACATATCACTGTTTGTAATCAATCTGTACCACATATCTGTCTCACTTCTTGATCACAGTAGTGAGATAATATAACTTAGTGACATTCCAATTTATTTAGATGTGCCTGTAGGCGTTTTTTTTGTTGTTGTTTTTGTTTTGTTTTAAAGAATATAAACACAATTCTCAGATATGTCATATAAACCCACAGTTATCATGGTTATATATATACTTATATATATATATATATATATATATATATATATATATATATATATATATATATTTTCTGATGTAATGATTCATTCACCCAACAAGACAAGCACCAATGTAACTTTTTTTTTTTTTTAAATGGGATGCATTATTATTATTATTATTATTATTATTATTATTATTATTATTATTATTATTATTATTATTATTATTATTATTATTGTTGTTGTTGTTGTTATTATTATTATTATTGTAGAGTAAATGTTTCATAAACTGTTTATAAAATATATGCATTCGTACTTGGGGAAGTACTTGAACTTCACCAAGTACTGCAGTGTCTAAACAGAATCCCATGAACTGCACTTCAATTTCCCTTATTTTCCCTTAAGTTGGTCTTTTACCAGAGTATATAACTGCCCAGGAAATGTCAGCTGAACCTTATTAAATAAGTAATGTTTATCTAAAAATATTTTAGAAACAATGTCCTTGTGAATATTTTAGCTTGAGGAAATATTGCTCGTCTTCTTTTTGTATAATCTTTGACCACTAGTTTCCATACAGTTTTACACAATGCCGTCACTTAGCAACACACGATCAGCGCTGAGAGTGGTGACAGGAGGTCGACTCATTACCATTTTAGATGAAGGGAAATACAGTTACGGGCATTTTGTGTGGTTTTGAGAAGTGGTTTGTTATTTTCTAACAGATGGAAATTATGTTATCAGGTGTTTATGTAGTCAACTGTTATATTTACATAAATGTGCTAAAACATTTTTTTACAAAGTTTACACTTGATGAAGTTGTTTTTGTGAAAAGTGGTACAAAAAGAAGTAACAACTATGTTCACTGTGTATGTAAAATACACCGTGAACTTAATTAAATCATGTTTTGTATGGTTCATGGTAATGTTCACCTATATGTGTGAACTATATTACATATAGGGCAATGCACATGCAAACATGTATGTCAAGTTTAAATGCAAAGTTGTGCTTAAATTAACTATAATAAAAAATGTTCTGTACATTGACACTGAAAGATGTGAAATATAATAATTTGGTAGGAAAAACATAATCTGGTTCGGCAGAGGCCTCCATAGTGTGTAAACCATCACAGTTTTAAAGGGGAGGTGTTGAACAAAAATGACTCTTTTGAGCTTTATATCATGCTGTTTTTATTTCACCCCCTTTAAGATTTTACAGTAATAAAATAAAACTTTCAAACTAACCTAAATTGACCTGTCTGCTTTTAGAATAAATGTTAAATTTGTTAGATTTAATATTTATTTTAGTTATAAAATGGGAGCAGTCAAACAAGAACCACCCAGCAACTACGATTCTTCTTTTGTTTTAACATATTTGCTACTGGTCTGAGTTTGAGTGCAACACGGACATCTAGTTTTCTTATATACTGTATTAATTTGGTGTTAAGATATGAGCGTTTTTTTTTTTTCTTTTTCTGGTAACAAACTGCCTCGAAGCATAAATCAGATTTTTACTTTTGTGTTCAATGTCTGAGTACCATTAATGGCAAAAAGAAATAATAAAAATCACTTTTCTCCAAAATTCACCAAAAGTGACGATACTTAAGTATTATAAGATACATAGTATTTCAAAAGAGCAGAGGAAATCTTATGTTTTTTGAACAATAACAATATTTGTTGTTAAGCAGTTGCTAAGAGATGACAGTGTTTTCTGGTAACCAAGGGCCACAATGTAAACATTAGATATTATAATACATAATATATATATATATATAGATATATATAACTCACCAAAGTGACAATTTTTCAAAGTTTACCAACTCTAAATTTGCTGTCTAAGCATATAAGCAGTATTTCAAAAGAACTTATATTTTATAAACAATAATATTACTCATTAATTTGGTGCTAAGAGATGAACTTTTTTTTTTTGGTAACAAACTGCCATAAAGTTTAAATGAGATTTTTACTTTTGTGTTCAATGTCTGTGTACCATTAATGGTAAAAAAACATTTTCACTTTTCTCCAAAATTCACCAACTTGACAAGTCTCAAGTAGAATCAGATGAGTAGTATTTTAAAAGAGCAGAGGAAATCTTATGTTTTTTGAAGAATAACAATATTTGTTGTTAAGCTGTTGCTAAGAGATGACAGCGTTTTCTGGTAACCAAGGGCCACAATGTAAACATTAGATATTTTAGTTTTTCAAAGTTTACCAACTCTACATTTGTTGTCTAGGCATATAAGCAGTATTTAAAAATAACTTATGTTTTATAAACAATAGTATTACTTATTAATTTGGTGGTAAGAGAGGAGCGTTTTTTTTCTGGTAACAAACTGCCATAAAGTTTAAATCATATTTTTACTTTTGTGTTCAATGTCTGTGTACCATTAATGGTAAAAAAAAAACATTTTCACTTTTCTCCAAAATTCACCAACTTGACTATTTTTAAGTAGAATAAGATGAGTAGTGTTTTAAAAGAGCAGAGGAAATCTTATGTTTTTTGAACAATAACAATATTTGTTGTTAAGCAGTTGCTAGGAGATGACAGCATTTTCTGGTACCCAAGGGCCACAATGTAAACATTAGAAATTTTAGTTTTTCAAAGTTTACCAATAAGTTTGTTGTCTAAGCATATAAGCAGTATTTCAAAATAACTTATGTTTTATAAACAATAATATTACTCATTAATTTGGTGCTAAGAGATGAGCGTTTTTTTCTGGTAACAAACTGCCATGAAGTTTAAATAATATTTTTACTTTTGTGTTCAATGTTTGTGTACCATTAATGGTAAAAAAACATTTCACTTTTCTCCAAAATTCACCAACTTCACAATTCTTAAGTAGAATCAGATGAGTAGTATTTTAAAAGAGCAGAGGAAATCTTATGTTTTTTGAAGAATAACAATATTTGTTGTTAAGCTGTTGCTAAGAGATGACAGCGTTTTCTGGTAACCAAGGGTCAAAATGTAAACATTAGATATTTTAGTTTTTCAAAGTTTACCAACTCTAAATTTGTTGTCTAAGCATATAAGCAGTATTTCAAAAGAACTTATATTTTATAAACAATAATATTACTCATTAATTTGGTGCTAAGAGATGAACGTTTTTTTTTTTGGGTAACAAACTGCCATAAAGTTTAAATGAGATTTTTACTTTTGTGTTCAATGTCTGTGTACCATTAATGGTAAAAAAGCATTTTCACTTTTCTCCAAAATTCACCAACTTGACAAGTCTCAAGTAGAATCAGATGAGTAGTATTTTAAAAAAGCAGAGGAAATCTTATGTTATTTGAAGAATAACAATATTTGTTGTTAAGCTGTTGCTAAGAAATGACAGCATTTTCTGGTGACCAAGGGCCACAATGTAAACATTAGATATTTTAGTTTTTCAAAGATTATCAACTCCAAATTTGTTATAAGCAGTATTTAAAAAGAACTTATTTTTTATAAACAATAGTATTACTTATTAATTTGGTGGTAAGAGATGAGCGTTATTTTTTTTTTTTTTTTTGGTAACAAACTGCCATAAAGTTTAAATGAGATTTTTACTTTTGTGTTCAATGTCTGTGTACCATTAATGGTAAAAAAGCATTTTCACTTTTCTCCAAAATTCACCAATTGACAAGTCTCAAGTAGAATCAGATGAGTAGTATTTTAAAAGAGCAAAGGAAATCTTATGTTATTTGAAGAATAACAATATTTGTTGTTAAGCTGTTGCTAAGAAATGACAGCATTTTCTGGTGACCAAGGGCCACAATGTAAACATTAGATATTTTAGTTTTTCAAAGATTATCAACTCCAAATTTGTTATAAGCAGTATTTAAAAAGAACTTATTTTTTATAAACAATAGTATTACTTATTAATTTGGTGGTAAGAGATGAGCGTTTTTTCTGGTAACAAACTGCCATAAAGTTTAAATCATATTTTTACTTTTGTGTTCAATGTTTGTGTACCATTAATGCTAAAATAACATTTCACTTTTCTCAAAAATTCGCCAACTTGACGAATCTTAAGTAGAATAAGATGAGTAGTGTTTTAAAAGAGCAGAGGAAATCTTATGTTTTTTGAACAATAACAATATTTGTTGTTAAGCTGTTGCTAAGAGATGACAGCGTTTTCTGGTAACCAAAGGCAACAATGTAAACATTAGATATTTTAGTTTTTAAAAGTTTACCAACTCTAAATTTCTTGTGTAAGCATATAAGGAATATTTAAAAAGAACTTATATTTTATAATCAATAATATTACTTATTAATTTGGTGCTAAGAGATGAGCGTTTTTTTCTGGTAACAAACTCCCATGAAGATTAAATAAGATTTTTACTTTTGTGTTCAATGTCTGTGTACCATTAATGGTAAAAAAGCATTTTCACTTTTCTCCAAATTTCACCAACTTCACAATTCTTAAGTAGAATATGATGAGTAGTGTTTTAAAAGAGCAGAGGACATCTTATGTTTTTTGAAGAATAACAATATTTGTTGTTAAGCTGTTGCTAAGAGATGACAGCATTTACTGGTAACCAAGGGCCACAATGTAAACATTAGATATTTTAGTTTTTCAAAGATAATCAACTCCAAATTTGTTGTAAGCAGTATTTAAAAAGAACTCATATTTTATACACAATAATATTACTTATTAATTTGGTGGTAAGAGATGAGCGTTTTTTTCTTGTAACAATCTGCCATGAAGTTTAAATCATATTTTTACTTTTGTGTTCAAATAATGGTAAAAAAACATTTTCACTTTTCTCCAAAATTCACCAACTTGACAAGTCTCAAGTAGAATCAGATGAGTAGTATTTTAAAAGAGCAGAGGAAATCTTATGTTCTATGAACAATAACAATATTTGTTGTTAAGCATTTGCTAAGAAATGACAGCATTTTCTGGTAACTAAGGGCCACAATGTAAACATTAAATATTTTAGTTTTTCAAAGTTTACCAACTCTACATTTGTTGTCTAGGCATATAAGCAGTATTTCAAAAGAACTTATGTTTTATAAGCAATAATATAACTTACAGTATTTGCTTTTGTTTCATCATCATTATTATCAGTACTAAGTTGGGTGTTTTTACTCATTATTTCTGTTTTGCCACATTTGTTTTTGTGTCCTTGGTTCCTCACCACTCTTTCTGTCTTTCCCGTTTGTTCTGCCAGAACAGAACACTTAAAATAACCCAAAGCAACTTACTGTTTATTCAAACAAGCTAGCATTCCTATGTTGAATAGAAAGTTGTTTTTTTTTTTATGCAAGAATAGTAAAATGCTGTTTCTGTAGTGTGTTAAAATGTCACTAAAGTATATTTTAAATTAAAATTCTTATATTTTAGGAATTAAAATGCCCCCAAATTTCCTTTACTTCATCCTAGATTTGGTTGGGAAATAAAAATGCACTTTTTTCAGTAAGTATAGTTTAAACATAAGGACTGTATTTAACTTACTGAGGTTTGAAGTAGAATAAATGTAGGTTATTAACTGAATAATTAAATCTTTTTTTCTTTTTTTAAAAATCTGCACTAGAAGTCTCAAATTTAGCATAGTGAAATTTGTAGGAATTCTTAATTATGATCAACATTAGCATGATTAATAATCCCCATTATAGTACCAAATATTGGGTACTAATTTTATGAATGCAATATTATGTAATGTGTTTCTCTTTTTATTAAGAGAAGTAACACGTTACCCCTGTTACTTATTTTACTAAAAGAAGTTACATATTATTTTAGTGCACATGAAGGAAAAACAAGATGAATTTTAATGAGGCAACATAAATATCAAAGTTGAAACATGCTTTTCAGACTCAAAGTTTCAGTTGAGTGAGATTTTCACATTTTTATTAAGACTTGTTAATTTCCTGAAGCTTATATACCGTAGGGATTTTCTATTTATTAACAGCTAAATATGTTCATGTTAGTCATCATGTTGCACACAGTTAAAATATACTGCCTTGTGAAAAGTAATCTCCTCGAAAGAAACTGCAAAACTCTTGGGAGGTGAAGTGTGTTTGTGTTTTTTTTTCCCTCCGGTGAGCAAGAGCTAACGATCTCCACCCCACAAATCAGTGCCCACACAGTGTCTCTGCAATGCCTCTGCTAGGCTCACACACTCCACTGAACACGACCACACGGTTCACACACAACGCACCACTCCTCCTTGTTTGATGAAGGGTCTGTAACATGTATACAGATGTTTTGTTCAAAACACAGGGAGGGAGGACAGGACGGATAAATTGAAAAATAAACAGCGTTTTGGAAATAACCTCAGACATGTAGGCGAGACCGATGTAATAGATTGTGGTCTTGGTACAGGCAGATCTCATCAGTCTTCAGCTTCTGTCTCATTCTACAATGAGCAGACTCATCTCTGCAGAAAATTAGCTCTCCTGAATGGCATCACTGGTCAAATGTGAAGATGTTTAGAACATTCCGTACCTGGGAAAAAAAAAAGAGACTGTTCTCACTGTGTACATCTGAAGAACATTGTTTGACTAAATTTAATTGGGTGTTACGGAGTCACACCTAATGGTCGTAGTTTCTGAATAAGAGCAGCACTTCTTTTCAAAGTTCTAATAAGCAGTTAGCAAACCCTAATAAATAGTTTTTAATTACATTTAATATTCAATAAAGGAACCTCAATTTCTACTTAAAACATTGCTCTACATAATACCTTCTATTTAAATGTGCATAGTTTTAGGATTTTCTGAATATTCTGGGATGCTAAGAGTGTTTTCCTTTCCATTTGCCTCATATCGTGTATGTATATATGGTGTATCCATATATACACATGTATATTAGGAAGCTGAAATCTGCCAATACTTGAGATGCCCTCTGAAAATGCTGTAAACTAATATAATAGTTCAAACACTGAATATAACTCCAAATGCATTAATATGATCAGTGGAAACTGTGAGCACTACTGCAGAAGCTAACACAGTTTTCCTCATCTCTGCTCTCGAAGTTCTAACCAATTAGCGTCAAGGAAAATGAATGGTGCATCTAGGTATTTCAGCTTCCCAAGCTGTGTTTAGGATGCACCTCAATTTAAACAACACTTTAGATTTCACAGATAGACCCTAAAATCAGAAATCCATGCTCTTACTTCACTTCTACTCATGGCAAAATGAACCACTACTTTTTCTGTCAGAGAGAGGAATGTCTCTACTGATCAAACCAGTGACATAATCTCTATCTCCATTATACAAGTAACGAAAACTATGGAATTGCTTAAAAAATCTCTCCATTTTAGGGTAAAAGTAGAAAATAAGGAAAGACCTCATAGATAGTTTTTTTTCTTCTGCTCCATTTTGTAATAGAAAAGATAGCAAGATACAGTGCTCAGACAAGCAGAAAGCTTTTAAAATTTCTTATCAAAGAAACCACAATTTATTTCCAATGACTGCACTTTGGATAGGAGCTGTGCTATTAAGACAACACATTCTGAAGCCCTACATTGGATTAGCTGAGTTTTAAAGAAACATTTTAGAGTACACCATTTATCATATGTCACATAAACTCTATAAATAAGAGGAATAAGAGAGATGCATTAGTCTGACTTGGTGTCCTATGGAAACCTTGAAAGCTCCATCAACAATCAGAAAACATGTCTCACACATCCAGAACATTCTTTTTTTTATTTTCAGAGGCATTTTACTGGTAAGAAACCCCAGGGCAACTTTACTGCTCATTTAAATGTGTCCCAAATCAGCTTTTTTTGCCCAAATACCACCTATGTTAGACTTTTCTTTTTTGCTTTTTTCTCTGAATGGCCCAATTAATTTTTTTTCATACAGAGAAAAGCTGATCTTTCCCACTTTCACATGTGGTACTAATTTATGTGATTGTTTTTAAAGCCTCTGCAGTCTGAACAGTCTTGCCACATTTTATCTAACTTTCATGTCATTGATGTTAGATATGTGTCACAATTATGAAATGTTGAAAGAAGTGAAGCACATCACATCACAGTCCCACCACTCTTGGTTCCGACTACACATCCAACCAGATTTCTCTACTGACGTTCCAGTCAATGCTTCTCAATAGGTCTTTGCTATAGTTGTATTTCCTTTTATTAGCTTCCTTTGACTTATGATCTTGAGACAATAAAGTTAGCTCCCATTACTGAAGCTTTAAAAGCGATCAATAGACGGTGACATCCGTCATTACTTCCATAAGCAGTGTTCTGCTGTGTGACGTCAACGTTCTTCTTCTTCACTTTGGGGACATAAACCATTCACAAGGTTGGGTTTAATTAGTAGCATAAATGCAAGAAAAAAATATTCAGCAAAAAAATTAAAGAAATGGGAATTGAGCATCTAGACCTGTTGTGTGAACGTCGCCTTTGCGTGCCTTTAGGTCTGTGACCTTTGAATTACATTCCCCAGTGTTGGATGAAGTCAATACAGGATTGGTGAATCACTGATAGGAATTTGACAAAATGGCGTTACTGCGCCATTGAAGGGGACTAGGAACATATATCTCAGGGGTGTCAAAGTCAAATGGACGGAGGGCCAAATAAAAAATTTAGCTACAAGCCGAGGGCCGGACTGATCGAATGTTCATTGAAATTTTTTTAAATTACGCATATAGTCTAGTGCAGCGGACCGGCCCAAGCCTACGTAAATTTCCTGCGAAGTGCGTGCGTTGAGGAGGATCGAACGGGGGTGGGGTGCGTGCATCTCGCATTTTTTCAGACGGGGTGCCGGCTTGCTGCGGTCTGCGGGCCGGTTCTAATAATAAATCAAGATCATCCCAGGGGCCGTAGAAAATCTTCTCGCGGGCCGGATGTGGCCCGCGGGCCTTGACTCTGACATATGTGATATATCTTATGGGAAAACATTAAAGCAGGTTTGTTTTTCTTTCTCCACTGATGGCATTTACTCCTATCCCAATTTATTTTAGTATTTCTTTTTTGGCATAGTAACAACAAAATCATCCCTACATTCAATCATCTACTCAGTTTAGAGTAATTATTTATACTTGAATGCAAAAAATGCTGAAAAGTCAAAGGAAAAAGCTATTACCTTCTCTCTTTTTTTGAAGTATTTCTTGTGCTTTTTTTGTATTTGTATTGTTTTATCTGACTGTCAGCTGTCTTCATCTTCCAGATCTCCAGTGATGGCAGGTGGACTGTTTGCTGTGGACAGGAAGTGGTTCTGGGAGCTGGGAGGATACGACACCGGGCTGGAGATCTGGGGAGGAGAACAGTATGAGATTTCCTTCAAGGTAAATAGAAATATAGTTCCAAAGAGCCGCTTCAGCACTGTGGACAAATACTGAATATGTTTTATGTTGAGAAGCAGTGACAGTGTACTCATGCCTGTCACGATTTACATAATTACCTTTTTCCTATTATCTGGGCTGGGAGCATCCGTTCTGTGTAATGGTTTCCTTTCAGCCATCTAAAAATGAATCAATGATAATGGTAAAAAAGTGAAACATGCATCAGTTTTCATGTCATGTTCCACCATTTGTGGGCCCTGAATTAGCTTAAATGGCACCAAGTGTTTATCTCAAGGCACTTAACTTATATCCTTGGACTGACTGAATTTTAATGAATGTCTACAGACATAAACATCAGGAAATTAGTGGTGAAGCCAAAGCTCGCAGCATTACTTTGGAGCTATTTTGGTTGTATGCCAAATTGAAAAGGAAAGCCAATAATTCGAAGGAGGCTTTAAGCTTGATTTGCAACTCTGTGGTGGTTAAAGGTGCCAGTACCACAAATTTGAGGAAAATAGGGGCAGTAGGAAGTGTCCCCTCTCTTTCTCCTAATGAAAGTATGTTTTTGGAATGGCTTCCCATCCAATCTGAAAAGCATTTATAGCATCATTTATGTTTAGCTGTTATTGGTTTAATCCTTTCACACAAGCTTTGCTAACCAGCTCTACGAAACGAATCTCTTTTGTAGAATGTTTAAGCAGTTCATCCACAGCTCATAAAAAACCTTTAAGACTTGTTGAGCAGCACGCAGCGTTCCTTGTTATGATTTCTGCTCTCGACTGGAGTACAAAGCATCGCATGGACGAGCTTCCACATTAATCATGCTCTGAGTTCCATATTAGATTATGTTTTTGTCTGGCGCTTCAGCTTGAATTATTCTGTAACTGCTTGCGACTCGTCTTGGCTGCCTCTGTCAGTGAGCTCCGGACAAACAGACACAACGGCCCGTCACTATAATTCAATTATACTTCGAGCGAGTAAGGACTTTTGTCGTCTCACTCAATTAAGCACAAAGGCCACTGCTGAGAAGGTGGATTTGATTGGACATATGCCGCAGTGTGATGCTGTTGTGGTTGTTCTTTAAACTACATTGTGCATTTATGGAGTAGAAACCTTTTGTCAAAAATGTAATTTGCTGTCAGATGTCTTTGAATTTCTGTTGCTTCTTCATTCTGTCTGCCTCTTTGATGATTTGCTGCTTATTGGAATTGAATGAAATTGACTTAACATGCACAAAACTTACATTACTGCAAATGATTTACTTTTGAATGAAATTTGTGTAATCCACTCAAACACAACCTCAAAGAAACATCACCAAGCTAGGCTTTTTCCTTCTGTTCAATCCACTTTTAAGATGTAAATGAGATTGAGAAGAGAATAGAGATTTTTCTTTTAAAAATAGATAGATTCATTTGTGAGTCTCTACATTTGATATGTTGTCCTAATTAAGGATCCACGTTTCAAGAGAGCATTGCTTTTGCCAAAGAGCAATAATTTTGTGCTGTTGTTATTTTTCCATTAACTTTTGGCTCTCCAGCCTAAACTGCTTGCTCATTTGTGAAATGTAATAAGATTTTATATAGATTTTTAACCCTACTTTATTGGATTAAAGATGCAACACTTGTTTTTTTATTGCAAGTGCAACATAAAAAAGGCGATTTATGCAATACTGATGGGCTTGGACAAGGTTCACAATATGGCATTGTTACAGAATTTCTAAGGATTTAACTTATTAGAAATGATCATATCACCATGTTGGCTTCAGATCTGAGGTGGCTGCAATATGTCCTAATAAAGACCTGCTCCAAAGGTGTGTTTATAATGCACCACATGCACACAATGGCTTTTGATGTTAAAACACCATCACACTAAAGTGGACCCCTGGTGTTCACGGATGTTAGAAACCACAACCATTCTGAGATAGTTAAAAGCCACAAATATTTGAGACCATTTCTACAAATTATTACAGCTGTATGTTTTTGACAGATTAAACACCAAACATGCCTTAATATACATTAATAAACTCAGTGGAAACTTTCTCGGGATGACCAACGAAGCTAATAAACTGTTTCCTTATCTCCATTCTTGGGGTACTGTCACAATCTACGGAAAATCCACGAATCGATCAATCCACAAACACCGAACCCGTGTTGTTCAAAGATATGCTGCCATGGGTGGAAAATGCTCCAGCGGTTTTGGAATTCTGGTAGCATCGTAGCTTTGAGATACTCAAAGTGTTACATTTGTAAATTTGTTGGCAAAAATTGTAAAGGGGAACCTAATAAGTAGTCCCTACAGATTCAGAGACTGAGCTGATTTTGATTTGTGCCAACTAGGACTCTGCTAACAACTTCTGGGCCCAATGAAGATCCTTCACTGGGCCACAGAACTACAAAGGACTTGAAATGAAAAGTTTAGAAAAACAGAGGATGAGAGGCATCCTACATTGAGTTTAAACATTATTACAAGGCTAAGAAACACATGTTGCTATTGCAGTGTATAAACAATACTTTAAGAAGTAAAGCTGGGATGCAATTAAAAACTAAGAAATTCATGGCTTTCTATGTAATAAATCATGAGTTATTAATTTTTTAGCAATTTTTGGTTGAATTTTAATCTTCATGTGAATGAAAGAAGCCCTCAAGACCTTCTATAAAACACAGTTATTAAAGTCACAACATTTTCATTAAAATGTTACATTACATCCTGTAGGAGAAATGTATTATCTTGAACTCCACCAAAAGGTAGAATTGAAGAATAAACAAAAAAACACCTGTATATAGACATTTGTAGTTACTGTAGCATTTTTGTTTTTTTCCCGTCTGATGGTTTTCACATGGTTTGACAGTTTACAGGTTTTTTAAAACTAATTTCATCAGCCAGTCCCTGCTGCTGAAGTTCGGATTTCCCTCAGTGTGCATTTCAAGGCTGCCTCTTTTTCTTCAATTAGTGTTCCATTTCTAGACTCCAATTCTTCTAAGCACAAGTGACTTTTCTTCATAAGCTGTGTGTGCAATGGGAGGGTTCCTTTATAATAACGCCGGAATCACACATTCAGATTCATAGAAATCTCATGCTGCCAACATTCTGCTCCTTCACACCATGCAGTCACCTTCTGGTCCTGCTAATCTATCTTTTTGAATTTGACCCCAGTTAACTTTTTATTTGTTCTGCGGTGCTGTTTAGTCTTTCATCTCTGATCTGTTCACCTTTTCTAATCTGATGCACAAATAAAGCCGAGTCCAAAACAACATTTTCTGATACAGATCTCTGCTGACTCCCCCTCTCGTCGTGTCACTGTAGGTGTGGATGTGTGGCGGTCGGATGGAGGACATCCCCTGCTCCCGTGTTGGACATATCTACAGGAAATATGTCCCATATAAGGTTCCAGGAGGCGTTAGCTTGGCCAGGGTAAGATCCACATCATTTAATGACATGTTGATGTCAACAGATAAACATGGAGCTTTGTTTAGACAATGTGTTTTTAATCTCCGGCTGTGTGTTTACAATTTGTTTATGTCAATATCATAATCCAATATTGGACATAAAGTCCAGCAGTGGAATGTTTGTCTACAAATGTTGTCCTTTGAAAATGTAAAGAAAATGAATGCTATTTTTTTGTGCATTCTGCTTTTGCAGTAACCAAAGCTGCTTTGGTTAAAGAGCACTGATATAAACATATTTTATTATTTTTTAAAATGGATAAAAATGAAAAGTTAAACTCTATAGAGGTTCAAAAGGTGTAGGAGGATGTATGAGTGACTTGGTGCCATTTTAATGGTGAAGGTTTAAAGTTTTAAACTCAGAAACATAAATTCTGCTACCTGTGGATTTTTAGTTAATAATGCTTCACATACATTAAAATGGATTGATTGCAAAAAGTATAAAAATAGTTTTTATGTTGTTAATTGTAGTTTTCAGTTTTACAAATTGAAAACTTTAAGAACTTTTGCAGCTGTTAAAAAAATGCAATCTGTAGTCTTATCACAATTTTTGGTAGAAATGGAAAGAAAAGAGAAAAAAGATAAATCATGCAAGAGGAAATTACCCACCCCGTTTTAATTTATCATGTAATTAATTGAGTTTTTGCTTAATAAGAGAGGCCAGGGCAATTTGTTCATTTCTAATTTATACTAAACATTGAAACATAGTAGGAAATGTTTATTGGGATTGGTTATTTTGTGTCAGCAATGTGCTTCAGCTTTTAGCTCAAAAATGCATAAAAACTTTTCTGTTTATAATCTGTAACCTAATATTTCCTAGTAATTAGCTCACATGACGCTGACCGCAGTGTGTTGAAAAATGTTCATCTGGCCTGAATCAAAGTATTCTTCACTATGCATGACTCATTCAGACACTTTTCTTTGTTGTGCTCTGCTGAATGTGAGACTGAACCTCTTGACCTGTGTTGCTGCTGTGTCTGGATGGAGCAGCCTGAATGCTGATCAAACAGAGCCGACATCTGGAGCTGCAGTGAGGTTTATAAAGTTAATTCGTGCAGCAATTTGTGTAAACGGTGCAAATGCTTTAAATCAAGAGAATTGATTTAAAGCATTTAATTCTTTGTGTTTTTAGCTCAAGTTTTTGCTTGCAAATAACAAATTAAAGGGGACTCAAAAAGGATCCTTGGCTACAGACGGTTGAAGAGAGATTTTCGAAATTTGGCTCAAAAGCAGTGGAAAGTATTTTGTGTGTTTTTAAAAACAAGTCAAGATTCAGAAAACTGTGCCTCAAAAACAGATTTATGGGATAACAACTTCATTAAATTAAAGAACATGATGAAGTCTGGGTGTTTTTAAAGGTCAAGATTTTAAAAGCAGTCACTAACACAATTCTGCAGCAAGTCTAATTATTTATTAATAGTTAAGAAAAACACGTCAACATGCAATTACTTGTGTTAAGCCATTATCAAACACTGCAATATAGATTTATATTCATTCCAGAGACACTTCAGATTTTATCATGCATAAAAAACATTTATGTTGACTTGATGGGTCCTCACAGAGTGGAAACAGAAACTGTTGATAGAAAAACACAATTTCTGTAAGTAAAGTGATGCCATGTGTTCCAGTCCATAGAGGAAAAATGACGTCCAGCCTGGTGTCAGTCCCAAAGCCAAGCTCTGTGATGGTAAGGTTGATATCCACTTCTGTAAGGGCAGCAGCAGAGAAGAGAAGTCCAGCAGATGTTTTAGAGAACAAAACAAGGACACATCTGGCTCATGTGTTTCCCATCCAGACAGTGAAAAACCACATTCGGCATACTTTAGAAACACAGTGGAGAACTGCTGGTTTAGTCTGCCTTCAGTCGCTCAGCGTGTGAGAGTTTATTTAGTATTCATGAAATAAAAACCTATTGATTTTGTGGCGAATAAAAAGCATATTCAAGAACAATGGGACACAACAGCATCTGAAACGCTTGTCGTCTAACAGGCATTGTGAGAAAAAGTAACAGTTATGAACTCTACCAGTCGCACTTAAAATGTTGTTACTGAATAGAAGATAAAACATATTAGGGACGCATAAACAACTTCACGATGTCTTTCAAGTTTTCCTCTTAGGTCATTTTATTAACTAAACAGAAACACTCTTTCTGTTTAGTTTTCGCTTGGCTTGATGTATGTTCTGGTAATTTTGAAGACACATTCAGGTGATAATAGCATTATAAGAGAAAGAAAAAGTGTTAGAGAAAAGCATGTTTTTAGGGAGATACCAACCAGATTTCCTTAATTTTGGGAGATCTTACTTGGCCGACATTTGCATGTGAAGCTGATCTTCTCTTCATCGGCAAAACTCTAAAAATCATGCACACCAAAAATCTTGTTTTGCTCTGCGGTGAGAGAAGTTTGACTGACAGATCCACATACCGGGATTGTCTGCGGGTTTTAGTTGTCACCCCACTGTTGCCAATTCAGCAATTTTCTTGCTACATTTCAGAGAAGAAAATCAGCGTCGACCAGAAACAGAATCAGTAGGACAGGCTTTTCTGATCAGCCGGGAAACTGCAATCAGTGCACCGCTAATATTTGTGTCTTCCCCATCCTGGAGCATCTCTTAATGAAATGTTTGGAGGTGCAGGGTTTTTTTTTTCATCCTATTTCACTATAAAATTTTTTCAGCATTTCTCGGAGAGGAATCATCTTTCTCCTGTAATTCTCTCATAACCTGCTTGCCAGGGAGAAGCAGGAAGTCCCTTCAGCAGGTGCTGTGGCTCTGAATAAAAAGACAACTTCCCTGGCAGTCTGGGTCCTGTGTGGATCAGAGGATCCCAGGACTCTCTGAATGCACTCAGCCTGCCGGGAAAACCAGCCGCTGCACTCAAATTCACCTGAAGAAGCTCGGAGCTTCAGTTTCGCTGCAGGCAATGAGCCGTGCTGCGGGGCTTTGTGTGTGGCTGGAAGCGCTTTCCCAAAACATCTGTACCTCTGAAGGCTGGAGGAGATGCAATTCTTCCTCCCTGGGAGCCACACTGAACTCAGATTATTCTTCCTTTCATCATTCGTAGCTCTAACGTTCCACCGCGTTCTCCCAGACCTGCAAGCACACTTCAGAAGCCGCTTGTCTCAATAAGCCTTTACACCCACAAGGCTTCAAATGGTTGGATTTCTGATTGTGCAAGTGATTTATTCTCACATGTGCATTTACGACACGCTTTAAAAATGTGTCAAACGTGCGACAGCTTTGGTTGTGCAGTTTGTTTAAAACTAATTTTAGGGCTGAAAGAATAATTGATTAATTGAACTAATCGTCAGCAAACTTGGTAATTAATTATGCAGACTCAAACAAAGGTTATTTTCTGAAAGAACAACATATTCAGTAATTAAGGCAAAACTGTACAGAAAATATACATTCAGAAAAATAGAAACCCTTCTTTCCCTGTAATTCTACTCAGGTGGCAGTCTACTTTGATAACGAACTATAGAAAATTTCATTCCTAACTTGGAACTCTTCTGGATTCCAAGTCATGGTTCATTTGGGCTCAAATACTTATTTCACTGAATGACAAATTAGTTTCATCTGTAATTTATCTATATTATGGAGCAGTTGTTGCATATAGATTAAAAACTGAAAATTACCTTTAGCTGTAGTTCTTACTTTATAAAAGTTTCAGAATGAAACCACATTGGAAGAAACAAGCAGGAAGATTTCATTGTATTTATGTAATTTTGATACCTCTGCCTAGAGGTGCCTGGTGTGTTGTGGAGAACTGAGACTAACTGTTAGGGGATTTTACAAGTTTTGTTTCATGCAAAAAAAACTAATGGAAACATAAATGGTACAATAAAAATATAAACATTTGTTTTATTGACCACAAATGATTTCCTTGTTGACCCAACAACAACAATAATCTGACCTATATCAAGATCCCCAGAATAATATTAGACTGTTTTTAATTCCAGAACCTGAAGCGTGTAGCAGAGGTGTGGATGGACGAGTACGCCGAGTACATCTACCAGCGCCGGCCCGAGTACCGCCACCTGTCAGCCGGAGACGTCACGACACAAAAGGAGCTGCGCAACAAACTCAACTGCAAGAACTTCAAGTGGTTCATGAATGAGGTGGCCTGGGATCTGCCCAAACACTACCCGCCGGTGGAGCCCCCTGCTGCCGCGTGGGGAGAGGTACAGCTTATACCACTCATGGATTTGTTGACCAAAGGACGGAGAAATTTACAATGAATTATAAGCTAGTTTGCCTGACTTACCAGAATGATGTATTTCTCATTCCGTACACTTCTAACACCACTAATAATCTGAGTACACTGACTGATTGGGCACTTTGAAGTGTTGCAGATGAAATTCTTGCTTTTCTCGTTACTACCACAGGTCCGTAACGTGGCCAGTGGCCTGTGCATGGAGAGCAAACATTTTGTGTCCGGAAGTCCAATACGACTGGAGAACTGTGTGAAGGGCCGAGTTGATGTTAGCTGGAGTCACGGACAGGTAAGAATTAGCGACATATTTTACTGGTTTAGATTTGGTATGTCTGCGACAGACTGGCGACCTGTCCAGGGTGAACCCTGCCTCTCGCCCAGAACGTAGCTGGAGATAGACAAAGCAACCCTCCCGACCCCTCTAAGGGACAAGGGTGAACAGAAAATGGATGAATGGATTTGGCATGTGTTTGTATGGCTCATTGAATCATTTAAAATTGTTTCCAAACAGTTTTATTTGCAAATCCGACCAGTGTAGTCAGGTTAATCAATGTTTCCTATCATTTTACCTTGTTATCTTTGTCAAGCTGGATGGTAGTGAATGTTACTGCCTGCACAATTCTAGCTATCCTTATCCTGTTAGTGTGGGATTGATCAGTTTGTTGCCTCTTGTTTCTTAACCTTTTCTTTTGGCCATAACGCCTATCTCTCTCTCTCTCTCTCTCTCTCTCTATATATATATATATATATATATATATATATATATATATATATATATATATATATATATATATATATATATATATATATATATATTTGTAAGTTATATTATGTTTATAAATTTGAAATACTGCTTATATGCTTAGACAACAAATTTAGAGTTGGTAAACTTTGAAAAACTAAAATATCTAATGTTTACATTGTGGCCCTTGGTTACCAGAAAACGCTGTCATCTCTTAGCAACAGCTTAACAACAAATATTGTTATTGTTCAAAGAAGAGAAGATTTCCTCTGCTCTTTTAAAACACTACCAATCATATTCTAAAGAATTGTCAAGTCAGTAAATTTTGGACAAAAGTGAAAATGTTTTTTTTGCCATTAGTGGTACACAGACATTGAACACAAAAGTAAAAATCAGATTTATACTTCGAGGCAGTTTGTTACCAGAAAAAAAAAAAAAAAACACTCATCTCTTAACACCAAATTAATAAGTAATATTATTGTTTATAAATTATAAGTTCTTTTGAAATACTGCTTATATGCTTAGACAACAAATTTAGAGTTGGTAAATTTTGCAAAACTAAAATATCTAATGTTTACATTGTGACCCTTGGTTACCAGAAAACGCCATCATCTCTTAGCAACAGCTTAACAACAAATATTGTTATTGTTCAAAAAACACAAGATTTCCTCTGCTCTGTTGAAATACTGCATATCTTATAATACTTAAGAATCGTCATTTTGGTGAATTTTACAGAAAAGTTAGTTTGTTTTTTTTATCATTGATGGTAGATATACTATAAAACAGAAATTGAACATAAAAGTAAAAATCTGATTTATGCTTTGTGACAGTTTATTACAAGAAAAAGAAAAAAAAACGCTCATTTCTTAGCATCAGATTAATAAGTAATATTATTGTTTATAAATTATAAGTTCTTTTGAAATACTGCTTATATGCTTAGACAACAAATTTAGAGTTGGCAAAACTTTGAGAAACTAAAATATCTAATGTTTACATTGTGGCCTTTGGTTACCAGAAAACGCTGTCATCTCTTAGCAACAGCTTAACAACAAATATTGTTATTCTTCAAAAAATTAAGATTTCCTCTGCTCTTTTGAAACACTACGTATCTTATAATACTTAAAAATCGTCACTTTGGTGGATTTTGGAGAAAAGTGAAAATGTTTTTTTTTGCCATTAATGGTACACAGACATTGAGCACAAAAGTAAAAATCTGATTTAAGCTTTTTGACAGTTTATTACAAGAAAAAGAAAAAAACGCTCATTTCTTAGCACCAAATTAATATGCTATTTTATTGTTTATAAAATATAAGTTCTTTTGAAATACTGCTTATATGCTTAGACAACAAATTTAGAGTTGGCAAAACTTTGAGAAACTAAAATATCTAATGTTTACATTGTGGCCCTTGGTTACCAGAAAACGCTGTCATCTCTTAGCAACAGCTTAACAACAAATATTGTTATTGTTCAAAAAACACAAGATTTCCTCTGTTTTTTTGAAACACTACGTATCTTATAATACTTAAGAATCGTCACGTTGGTGAATTTTACAGAAACGTTTGTTTGTTTTTGTTTTTTTTATCATTGATGGTAGATATACTATAAACAGAAATTGAACATAAAAGTACAAACCTGATTTATGCTTTGTGACAGTTTATTACAAGAAAAAGAAAAAAACGGTCATTTCTTAGCACCAAATTAATACACAATTTTATTGTTTATAAAATATAAGTTCTTTTGAAATACTGCTTATATGCTTAGACAACAAATTTAGAGTTGGTAAACTTTGAGAAACTAAAATATCTAATGTTTACATTGTGGCCGTTGGTTACCAGAAAACCATGTCATCTCTTAGCAACAGCTTAACAACAAATATTGTTATTGTTCAAAAACATAAGATTTCCTCTGCTCTTTTGAAACACTACGTATCTTATAATACTTAAAAATCGTCACTTTGGTGGATTTTGGAGAAAAGTGAAAATGTTTTTTTTGCCATTAATGGTACACAGACATTGAGCACAAAAGTAAAAATCTGATTTAAGCTTTTTGACAGTTTATTACAAGAAAAAGAAAAAAACGCTCATTTCTTAGCACCAAATTAATATGCAATTTTATTGTTTATAAAATATAAGTTCTTTTGAAATACTGCTTATATGCTTAGACAACAAATTTAGAGTTGGCAAAACTTTGAGAAACTAAAATATCTAATGTTTACATTGTGGCCCTTGGTTACCAGAAAACGCTGTCATCTCTTAGCAACAGCTTAACAACAAATATTGTTATTGTTCAAAAAACACAAGATTTCCTCTGTTTTTTTGAAATACTACGTTTCTTACAATTCTTAAGAATCGTCACGTTGGTGAATTTTACAGAAACGTTTGTTTGGTTTTTTTATCATTGATGGTAGATATACTATAAAACAGAAATTGAACATAAAAGTAAAAACCTGATTTATGCTTTGTGACAGTTTATTACAAGAAAAAGAAAAGAAACGCTCATTTCTTAGCACCAAATTAATAAGTAATATTATTGTTTATAAAATATAAGTTCTTTTGAAATACTGCTTATATGCTTAGACAACAAATGTAGAGTTGGTAAACTTTGAAAAACTAAAATATCTAATGTTTACATTGTGGCCCTTGGTTACCAGAAAACGCTGTCATCTCTTAGCAACAGCTTAACAACAAATATTGTTATTGTTCAAAGAAGAGAAGATTTCCTCTGCTCTTTTAAAATACTACTCATCTGATTCTACTTAAAAATCGTCACTTTGGTGAATTTTGGAGAAAAGTGAAAATGTTTTTTTTGCCATTAATGGTACACAGACATTGAGCACAAAAGTAAAAATCTGATTTAAGCTTTTTGACAGTTTATTACAAGAAAAAGAAAAAAACGCTCATTTCTTAGCACCAAATTAATATACAATTTTATTGTTTATAAAATATAAGTTCTTTTGAAATACTGCTTATATGCTTAGACAACAAATTTAGAGTTGGCAAAACTTTGAGAAACTAAAATATCTAATGTTTACATTGTGGCCCTTGGTTACCAGAAAACGCTGTCATCTCTTAGCAACTGCTCTTTTAAAATACTACTCATCTGATTCTACTTAAAAATCGTCACTTTGGTGAATTTTGGAGAAAAGTGAAAATGTTTTTATTGCCATTAATGGTACACAGACATTGAGCACAAAAGTAAAAATCTGATTTATACTTCGTGGCAGTTTGTTAACAGAAAAAGAAAAAGCGCTCATCTCTTAGCATATATATATATAATTTATTGACCATGCATATGCATGTAACAATCTCACCCTACTGTCAACCATTTTCTGTAAGAAAACTTGAATCACTGATAATTACTAAATACCTTATTTTGGGTCTTTATCAGTGGATTTGATATTATAGCGCTAGTTTATATGGTGTGATATATTTGCTATTATAACAAAAAAGTAGGTTGATTATTCGCCAGCATTTATATTAGTCTTCTTGATCATTTCTGTCCAACAGTGACTAAGTATATTTAAGTTATTTCAAGGGAACTTTAAGCTGTCTCTGCTCTCTCCTCCCATTTGCTGCAGGTAATTAATTTTCTTATCTCTGCCATATTCGCCCCCCTTTGACTGTACCTCAACAGCTTAAGACTTTCTTATCACTGTAGTTCAGTTTGTTAATTAGTGTTTGACCAAACATTCATTTGGATAAAGACAGAGAACATCTGCATCAGATGTCTCTATATATGCAGCTGTTATACTATTGTGACCTCTATCCTCCCCATAAAGTGATTTTTATCAGTCAGGCAGCAGATCTTCTTGGTTTCCTGATTTGAACAAATCAGAAGGAATCAGAAATTTTCAGATTTTTCTGATGGCCAGTCAGTTCCAAAATGTACCTTTTTATATCTCACATAATGAACAAATCTGTTGTAACATATTGCAAGTTGTACTCATAGATCTATAATTCTTTCAGCTTCATTGTGTTATTGAGTTGCATTAAACTGACCAGATCCTTATAATATACCTTACTGTCACTCTCACCTCAAAATGATTTCATTTCAAAGTGCCATTACAGAAGATTGGTTTGTCCCCATAGATTGCACCCCTGTTATTGTCTCTTTATCAGTTATCATCCTTGGCTAAATGCACATGAATGCCACATACTGGCAAAGACTTAATTACCTTCCTATGTCTCAGAAGGCTCGTGTTTGTACCCGCGTGTCACGCCACGGCTCTTTAAACTGAGCTCATAATACAACCTTAATGGATTGAACGTCCCCTTCTGTTTCCTGGACGACTTCATGGCTTCGACAGTTTAATTGCTTTTGTCCAAAGACGTATTGTAGTTTAATTTGTGACATGGTTGGGAGTCGTTTTTGGCACTAAAGAGAAATGGATTTGCTGCAAATCACAGGAGGTCCTTTAGTGGATGTCCTTGTCAGATCTTTTTTGGTTCACTACAAAAGAAGCGGGGAAACGGTCGGAGAGCTGGAATGGCTGAACCATTAGTAAAAACACACAGAAAAGCAATACTTTCTGGTGTGATTGAGACTCTTTTATTGAACTTTCCGACTTTTACAGATTCCCACTGATTTGTCTCTTTTGATCCAACATGAAGTCTGTGTTTTCTGCAGGTGTTCACGTTTGGCTGGAGGGAAGACATCCGGGTGGGTGACCCCATGCACACCAAAAAGGTCTGCTTCGATGCCATTTCCCACCACAGTCCTGTCACGCTGTACGACTGCCACGGCATGAGGGGGAACCAGCTCTGGCGCTATAGGAAGGTACCCTCTGGAAAAATGAAGCTGACTATTTTCTGTTGAAAGCTGTAAGATAGCAGCATATTTTATTTATCTTAGTCTGAGTCTTAAATTAATCAACAGTTATGGTATAAAGGAAAGTACAACCATCTTTAGATGGAAAGGGTTAGTGCAGTGGTTCCCAAAGTGTGGGACACGCCCCCTAGGGGGGTTGTAGTGCCATTGCAGAGGGAACTTGGGGAGCAATATGAATGAAGGAAAAAAAAAACAAAGCAGTTACACAAAAGTGTTTCACTGTAAAGACAGTTTGTTATTTCACATTTCAGGTTTGTTGCAACCTGAAGTGTGAAATAAACTTCAGTGGAGTTTGAAAACAAAATATGTGTATAGGTTAATGTCTGATTGAAAGATGTGATTTTATTGTAATATATAGGGGAGCCCTATATATTTGGGGCTCTCGAATATATAGGTGCATCAATGTGCATCACTGATGCACTAAGTTAGTGCATCAATGTATAATAAAAATGATTTGCTTCTTTAACAGGTTCAAAAATCACATACACCACAGAGTTCATTCTATCCAGTAGTTACTTATCAAAGGGGACATATTATGCAACATTTTCTACACAGTTTTGTATTTCCATTTGGGTCTCTACTGCTTCTGAAACCAGTACAAGCAGCTAAACAAAACAGCCCGCTCTTCTTTGGCGGTAAGTTAATGCTTTCCAGTCTCCGTTTCTAAAATTTCCAGAATGTATTATCACAAATCAGCAGCCACTGCCTCTCACCTAGCAACACCAGCTGAGTCCATCTCGTCACCTAGAAACATCAGTGGTGCCCTTCTAGTCACCTAGCAACCGAAGCAAAGCTCCAGCTCATTTGTTCAGCAGGTTTTACAGCTGTATATGTTGTACAATGGCTGCTGGAAAAAGCAAATGTTTTGCTTTACATCCAGAAACCACTTGCTGAATTCTTGTTGGTTGTGCAGGAGGCTCCACTTCTGCTTTTCAAAGATGTATGGTTGTATCTCTTTGCAGCAATTGTCACGGGTGAGTGTAGATATTGAGTTGGGGGCGTGGCCAGCAGCAGATTAGTTGGATTTAAAGTGACAGAGTCCTCAAACAGGTCATTCTGAACTGACCAGATTAAAATTGAATTATCTAAGTATGATTTTGTGCAAAAAATGTAATGAACATGTTTTTTATAGTCATAAAACTGTTGCTAGCAGCACCCTGCTAGCAACAGTCGCTTCTCTCATCTCAGTGCTGATGTCTTTAAATCTCATCTACAAACACACACTTGCCTGCTACAGACTGGTCATTTTTACATTGTCCTGATATGTCAGACTGAAGAATTGAAGAACATTTTAAATAGTCGTTACAGATCTGAGAACTGGACTCTAGTGTTAAACCCATCACTTGTTTCCATCCTTCCTTTCTCTGATCTGTCTGTCTTCTCGTTCTCCAGGACAAAAGCCTCTATCACCCCATCAGCAACAGCTGTGTGGACAGCAACGCCAACGAGCGGCGGGTCTTTATGAACATATGTGACCCCTCGTCCCCCAGCCAACAGTGGCTGTTTGAGAGAACCAACAGCACAGTTTTGGAGAACTTCAACCGTGGGATGAACTGAGTCTGTGGAACTCAGAGACTTTGGACTTGTGCAGCCGAGGAGTCGGCCGCAGACGTTGCTGCTATGCTGTGAACAGGAGTGTTCCCTGTTGTCCTGGAGCTTGGGGGTGGAAGGGTGTTATTTTTTTCTTGCAAAGGTGTCAGAAGTAAATCAAGATGGGATATCGTAAAGAAAAGTTAAAGGAGAGACTGAAATTTATTCTGATTAACGGTGTAAAAGTGACTTAAGGGTGTTGTGCTTTGGCAGCGGGTCTGTCTTACTTCCTGGTTTTGCTTTTGAGATATTACCTGAAATTCCTGGTCATTCTCTCTCCCTTTTATCCCTTATTTCTTGTTTCGCCCTCCCTCCTAGTCCTCACGATGTGCCTCTGCCCTTCCGTCCGTCTCAATCTCCCTGCTTGACTGCACCTTTGCCCACCTTTTCCATTCTCTCCCTTTTTAAATCCCCTTATGTATCTCCAGCTCTGACAACCTCCCTGGGGGAGCTTGTGGGAGGGGAGGGAGACGGCTTCGCGCTGAGCCAAAGTCATCCTGACACCCAGTGAAGCCAGGCAGAACCACTCCGAGAATCAGCCAGCAAATGGGTTCTCCTCTACGTCTGCAGGCAGAGACGCCATGAGCGGAGCTGACAGAGAGACCGAGGGGACGAGACTGCCACCTTCTGCACACGCTCAGCTCGTTTCCCCCCTTTATTCTCTGCCCTCCCAACGCTTACCCATGAGTCACTCTCAGATTTGTCTCTGTGCCGCGTTGGCCTTCTATTTTCTTCAAACACGACTGCCGTCTGATGTTGGGATCTGTCCTGCTTGGTACAGAAGAACGTTGCACATTTGTTTTTGTTTTTTTCTGCCCCTCGCCGAGTTCAAACCCAACGTTGAAACTTGGGCTGTATTCCCCGTGCTCCGTCGTCTCCCCCTCATGTAAACGTTTCTAAGCTGTCCTCTGCTGCTTCCCAGTTCAGTCACTGGAACGACCTCGTCACAGACGGCCGAGCGGCGGGTCTTGTTCTCTGGCTGTGTGATGGGCAGGCTCGCTGATTCATGGCAGGCCGGGGCCCGATTGGCCGCCAGCCAAGCTGATTCATCACTTTGGCTGAATTACTCCGGATGGCCTCACCGAGCTAGTGCTGGGATTCAGACAAACTTGAATGGAAATCTTAGTGCCTTTCGTTGGAATCCAGAAGGTTTTGTGTGTTCATAACGACAGAGAGCATTTCAGACAGTCACAGTGGAGCTTTGCTGACTTTTAAATGAAGCTAAAATGACCTGCGGTGTAGTGAAGGCAGCGCTGTTTATTCTTGACTCCTGTGAAGCTTTCGAAGTTAGCGCACTCCGAAAGCACAAACCTAGAGAGACTGTTTTTCCTACCATAGTTTCTCCTGCCTTCAAAGGTTAACTGCAGCCTTTCTTAGACCTTAATCATGGCAAGTTGCTGTGGTTCTGGTCCTTTATTCTCTCCTCTGTTCAATCCAAAGTACTTTAATGGTAAAGAGAAAGACCTGGTGGTGGTTATTAACCCTTCTAATTTTAGATGGTTTTGTCTGTTAATTTATTTTTCTTTATTTTCTGAGGTTCACCTTGATTCTTTTCTTTATTCTTGATAAAGTTTGGGTTTTTCTGGGATGCTCCACTCTTCCTTACTCAGTTTGCCAAGATCCAGTAAATCAGATGAAAAACAATTCATGATTTTGCTTCATTACAGTTTTTTTTCTTCTTTACATGAAGTGCTTTATTGTCTGTGAGTACAAAACTAGACATGCATCAATTAGCTGAACAGAATCAGGTTTTTTTTTTTGTTTTTCGTTTTGTTTTGCTGGATCTGTTCTGATCAGTGAGGCTGAAAAATACATTTTCATTCTTGATTTTCCTTAAAAGTGAATTACAAATAAAAACACACAATTTTTAGTGTGTGAACACATCAACCAATCTGAACAAAAAAAGGCTTTTATGGATTTATACAAGAAAAAAGTGCTTTATGCAGGAAAATCCATCTGCACCATTTCATACTTTTATTCAATCAGCTGTGAAGCAAGCACTCAAGAAAAGCCTTTTAATTCCTCTAAAAGACTCCTCGTGCTTCGCCAGCAGTTTATGCAGCAGCCGTTCAAAAGAAGCCGTTTCATCGCAGTGGGCAGTCAGTCTCTGCTTCTAGGCTGAAGGAAGTGACTCACTTTCATATCATTTACAATTTGTCATCTACTGTGTATCCAGTTCACTGATATCATTTAGCAACAATAAACTTTAACTATTTAAAACTGAAACCCAACAAACGTAACCATGCTAGCATGGAAGTCTTTGTTCACTGTTGGCTGTTGTAGCTTATTGCTAGCAATTTTTTAAATAGCAACACTCAAATAATTAGAATTAGAGCCTCTGCAAGCTACTATATGCTCAGCACTTCTTCTTTAATACAACTGAATTTTAAACAAAGCAAAAAAAAAAAAAGATGGAAATTTATTCTGTTAAATTAGCATCTATAGAACCACAATGACAACTGAAACGGCGCCCATATAAATCATTCATCTGAACTACAAAATACACAGCGTTCCAAATTATTATGCAAGTGATGTTTTCTCAGATTTTCTTAAATGGTCAATGCAAATGATGGTCAGGATAATTTTCAAGTCATGAACTATTACAGTACAAATCAAATTTTACTGAACGAAGCTCCCAAAGAGAACAAGATTTTTTTCAAAAATAAAAAAACTCAAAATGCACTGTTCCAAATTATTATGCAGAGCAGATTTTCTAAACATTTTATGGATTATAAAGAACTGCAAACAGTCATTCTTTGAATGTGTAGCATTAAGTTGTCACATGTACTAAAATCAAAAGCTATTTCAATCAAAAACATCTTAACAGATGTTAAGAGTTCCATGTTAACATAGAACCTTCTTTGATATCACAGCACAATTCTTGATCCATTGAACTTGTGGAAAGTTTCTGCTGGAATTTCTTTGCAGGATGTCAGAAAATCTTCCCAGAGCTGCTGGTTTGATATGAACTGCATTAGACCCAGAGATCTTTTGGTTGAGGAAACTCCAAAGGTTCTCAATAGGATTGAGGTCAGAGGTCAGAGGAGGATGGTGACCACACCATGAGTTTCTCCCCTTTTATTCCCACTGCAGCCAATGACACAGTGGTATTCCAGTGGTATAGCATGATAATTTGGAACACAGTGTAAAACATATACTTTACACCTTGATGCATTAGTATTCATGAAGTTAAAAAGTAGTTAAAATACAAAGTAGCATTAGCTCACCCATTGTCTGACATGTTAGTACTAACTTAGTGTCTTAATTATAACAATATTAATATCTTTTGAAGATTCCACAGTAGGCAAAAATGTAAGTTTTAGAGATGATCTTTTTTTTGTCATCCCTCACACAATTTGCCACAATTGATGAATATGGAAGAGTTTTAATGCCATAGGGGGAAAAAAATGAATTCTAACTTTAATGTTGGAATCCTTAGAAGTTAGTTATGAGAAAAAGTTTGAAAGGCTTAAAATTAACATCAGTTCTTTTTTTTTTCTTTCAGTGGTTCTAAACTTCTTCTGTAAAGGAACCATCAGTTTTAGCAGAATGTTCTCTCATTGAATATTTTGATTTGTGGACTAAACAGGTTGACAATGCAGACATTCCCACAAAAAACAAAAAAAAACAAAAATGTTGAAATCAGATGTACATTTAAATAATAAAAACTAGTTTTGCTAAATACCAGAAAACATGGTGAAAACATTTAAAAAAAAGATTTCTGTGACCTTCCTCAAATTCAAAAGTTTACAAATGTTTGGTCAACATCAGACCACTGTCTTTTAAAATATATGACTTGTGTCAATTTCTTACAAAAAAAAAATAATTTCTAAAAAAAATGTTGTCACCAAATTGTGTAGAATTTATGAAATAGAAATAATTTTGGCAGTTCTTTCTAAGCTAACACAATAAAAGTTTGGTCATGTTTAACTTCAGAGAAAACTGAGTATTCTTAGTTTCTAGTTTCAAATGTTTCAGGAACTTTATGTTTTACTTAATTTATCTGGAGAGTTGAACTCACTGGTGGAAATGCTGAGTCTGTTCAGAAGTTGCCCCTGACCTTCCATGTCTGGACATATCCGTGCATCATCAGATGTTTAGGGTGATTCACTGAGTCACTGCAGAAGCTCGGTTACTGACTCGTAACCCACTAGGACCCAAACTCCTGCAGGCGTCTGACCTTTTCTCAGCCTGATGCCACATGACTGTCCTGTTCTCTAACTCATGTTCCCTTGGACAGATCAGGACAGAGGTGAATGGTTGGTAGAGGGGTGGATACTCGAGGCAAAATATTTTACTTTGAAAAGGAAAAAGTGTAAGTACTCAACTAGACTATCATTGATTTACTGAAAAGGAATCTGGATAGTGATAATCACTGGCAGCTGTTGGTTTGGTGTCCAACGAAATGAAATCAGAAAAATTGGTGCAAATAGTTCAGCTGTCAGACATACTGAGCAAAGGAGCCTGGATTTTTATCTTTTTTGTTTTTTACTATTTCAAATAATCAAACAGTGAGTTTAGTATAAAAATCTCAGACTCTCTGAGAAGTTTTCAGGGCTGAAAAGCAGAGACAGACTCTTGTGTTCATGGTTTGAGTTTCATTACAGCAGCTGATATGGGGCCGACTTTAGGAAATAACACTCTATTGTCAATGATTTACCTTGAAGAAAATACTGGAAACATTTTTTTTTTTTCAATAGTTAATGTTTACATTTGAATCACCTCAGCACTTTTCTGGTAATACAGACTTTCCACCATTGGTCAGGTTTTCTGCATGTCATAAATTAGTTTTCTGCTCGTATTTGCATCCTATAAATTCTCCCGTTCCATATTTCTGCAGAGTAGTAATCAGTTAATTTTTTTATTACTTTTTTTCTGGCAGGGTCTTTGGAACACTAACACGTGTAAATCTCTTTTCATTTCCCCCCCTGCTCATCACTCCCTCTGTCCCATATTATGATTTTAATTTTCTCCAGTTCTTGACTCGCCCTGTGGTTCTTTCACGTATATTAGCTTCATCTAGTGTGCAACATCTCCTTTTGCAAAGCTGTACACATTATTTTTAACGTTTGTTTTATTTTGTTAGGTCTGTTATGTCCCCTTTTTAACTTTTCCATACCTTCAAACAATATGCAACTGTTTCAAAGATATTTGATCCTTTTTTCACTTTCAGTTGCCTCATTTCTGTAGTCACTTGACTGCAGTTTTGCCTTTTAGTTCCATGACGGGTTTATGCAGCGTTGTAACCTGTTTTGTCCATCAACAAACTTTTGTTTTGTGTTTGTGAACTTTTCCAATCAGACTTAAGGCACGAAACAATAAAGGAGTTTGTTTTTTTTTTTTTTTCTCATCTTACTCAAATCCTTGATTTGATCTGGCAACGTGACTCATTACCCAGGGTGTCTATTTGTAAAGAATGGCACAAGTATTTAAAAAAAATTAAACAATCAGTTATCCTAGATAAGGTTTTTATTGCAACTTGTATAACCAGTTGAATCGGCCTGGTCATCCTCCAAACATTGTATGAAAATGTGGCTGTATACTTGAAGAGGCTGCTGGTGATGAAGTTTGTATTTAAATTGCATATTTCTATTTATTCTGTTTGCAAAAGGAATGTGATGTGAATTAAATCATCTTAGGTTCAAAATGTAATCTGCATTGTCAAACCTGTTAGATGTGTTATGTTTCTTTATACAATCCTCATTTTATGTGTGAAATGGAAAATAGCATTTTCATGCTTTTTCTTGTAATTGAGTCGTCCATGAAAACAACAGGTAAATTACAAAGCAGATCCTAGGTTATGTAAAATCTCAGTTTTCGTTTGGGAAATCTGAAATGTATTTGTCAAAAGAAAAAGAATGAGTATCTGTAAGGAGGAGGACTCACCCAGAGCGCCATTAGTTCAAGAACCAGAGCTGAGAGAGATGATTTAACTTTGAGTCATTTGACATTCGAGTGATATTCCTTGAGGGTTTATTCCCTTTTCTTTCATATCTTAAAAACATATAATCAAGTGGTTTGCTCTTGCTGTTAGAACTTCACACCCAGTCTTAAGCTGCAGGCTGACAAACTTAAAAAACTGCAGTGTGAGCAGAACAGCTTGACTGAAAACTCAGACAGTGAAGGATTTATAAGCTTAGGAGCTTGATGCTTAGTCTCAGGTTTTGGTGCAGACACCACAGGAACTAATTTAAGGATAAAAGTTGGACAAATTTGTTGACTTCCTCCTCCTAAACACGCCCCAATCCCCTTTATCCCTGCAGCTTTAAGCAAAGGCTCGCTGAGTAATGCTCTATTGGCCAAGCTCTGATTAACCACCAGATCTCATGCAAGCCTCATGCTAACAGCTCCTGTTTGTGTTTCAGCGATTTGAGTTCTTTGAAACCAGGTTCAGAGGATTCCTGAGGTTCAGTCTGAGACCAAAGCTGCAGTTTCCATGAACATCAGTTCCTGTAACTGAAACTGCTGCATCCTTTTATGTTGACAGGAGGTTTGATGTGCATTTTAAACATGAAACAGATTCTTTCTGACCTTCACGTGTCTATTGACTTCCACTTTATTTTTTATTTCGCATGTATTTAGGTAAAACACTTCAAACTAACATAATGCAACTGCAGAAATTCACCATGACTCAGAATGACAGGATAAAAGCAGTTTAACTACACCAAATATTTCCTGGCACTTACTCAGTAATTTCCAAACATTAGAGGGTAAACTCTGTTGTGAATGTGCCAATCACCTGTACTGTAACATCAAATTATTATTATCATTATCAATCTTTATTTTTTTCCTTCCTGGATGTCGACTTTAAAGGAAATTGGTGGAACAGCTTGTTTTCTAGGAGTTTTTAAAGTGTCAGCCTGTAACAGCATGTCACCTACATGTGGGAATTATGTTGTGTACATTTTGTACCTAGAAAAAAAAATCCCATATTTTTTCTACTGAGATTAAAAACTGTAAAACTGTATTTAGATATTTCACAAACTGTGCAGAGCAACTGGAGATGTAGGATATTTTGCTGAAACTGTAAAATAAAAAGGTTTATATATTTGGAGGAAACGTCTCTCGTGTGTGTTTTACAAAATGAAATCCAACACAACATCATTTAAAGGGATATTTTAGATTATTTTAGACTGGGGTTCTGTTGAGCTGGGAGTCATCAGTATCTTATCTTCGCTGAGATTTCCAAAACCACAGCAACTTGGCTCATTGTCTACATGATAAACAGGATGAAAACCAAAAGCAGGCCTGTTTCTGTATCGGGTCGTTTGCCACAAGTGCAATAAAATAAGATGTCAGTAATTTAACAGTAATTTCTCATTAGCAGATGTAGAAAATGTGTGGATAATCATGATAATCATATATTTTGTCACTTTTCTACATTTAAATATTAAAGCAACATTTTAAATTCACAAAAAATTTAAAGTAAAATGAAAATAATGGAAACATTGTTTCCCAATGTCACTAGATGTCTTTGATGACACTGTTATGAATTTTCTCCTTCATTGTGCAGGTCTGATTTGCCTTCAGTCTGTCAGTCTGTGACATCTCAACAGCAGAGACCAGAGCAGCAGGTGGACGAAGCGGCTGCTCATTCCTGCTGCGATCGTGTCTCCTAAATAACTTTGCCGCCAACGTCTGGTGCCCACAGCTTCCTAATTTCCTTCTCTTGTCGCTTCTTGTTGCTGGCTTTGTATCATTTTAACCGCTTCTGCAACCGATGGTGCAAAAATGCACTTTCCACCGACGTTAATCCCATAATCATATTTTTTTCTGCAGGCCTGGTAACTCTGATAGTTTTCCAGTTTTCTGTGATTCATTCTTTACCCGGCCATTATTGCTTTTGCAATTCGTTTCTTGCTCAGCTCGTCATGGTGTCTCTGACGGAGCGCATTCGGAGTTTGGGTGAACATTTTATAGCTTCTGTGTTATTGGAGCTTTGACATGATTACACAATCTCAGTAAGCATGGCGCTGGTGCTACAAAGTCCTAATTAAAATGTGTCTGGATTTATTTTCCTTTTTTGCAATCGTACATGTGAGTGCCCTAGACTTTAATCAGCAAAGGTTATGTTTCTCCATAGACCGTAGAATAGAATGAGTTTTTCCCCATTCATATTTATTCCCAGTTAATTACCAAATAATCAGCATTCCCTCAGACTCATGAGCTGTAACTAGGACAGAGATCAGGCTATTACATTAGCACAGTCTTCCATTAAAGATCTCCATTAAGTTTCTTTATTAGGCTCGACACCATTATAAAAGAGAAAAGGGCAATTCAATTGTCTCCCATAATTCACTCACTCTGTGGCTCTCTGCGGGTCGACACATCAGTAAGATTGGGCTGCATAAAAGGAAGATGATCCAATGACACAGTTTGTTTATCCCGTTCTGAAGTGCTGGGCTGGTTGGCCTTTTATTTTTTTTGAGATTGTGGCCATTTTGAGGTATTACTTTTGGATTCATTTCCGTTGTCAGACAAGAAACTTGAGAAGAAAAAAATGAAGGTGTGTGAAGGAAATAATTATTTCCTTACAAACCCAACGACAGTAAAAGGAAATTAGTTTTCTTCATTTGTCCATATTTCCCTTGCAAGCAGCCAGAGTTTATTGTAATCTTTAAAAACCTGATCAGTAGTTCTCTGGTCTTTCAGAGTCTTTCAAAGTTTTTTCTTGGACTTTGGGTGACTTACATATTGCCTACACAATCATTCTTGCTTTATGTTCATATGTGGGTTCTCTTCAGGTACTCCAGATTATTTCTAAAGTCCAGTGAGTTAAGTGGTCACTCTGTCCTATGTGTGTCTGTATGGCCCAGTGGAGGTCTTCTATTGTCTTACAGCAGTGGTCCTGTTACCCACAGTAAAACTCTACAAATTACCCAGTTCAGTGGTCTTAAACTCCAGTCCTAAAGGGCTGTTGACCTGCAACTTTTAGATGTTTCTCTGCTTCAGCACTCCTAGCTCCAATAGAAGCTCATTAGCAGAGTCTTGTAGACATTGACTGTATACAAGTGAGGCAGTTTCACAATTTAATTCAAAGACAAGGGACACATTTAAAAGTTGCAGGACTACTGGCCTACAACATGGCCAGTGGTCTTGTGGTCTCCACTACTGGCAAATGACAAATGACATACCTTTTGTTGCTGGACTACGCTGGATTCCTGGGTCAATAAAGTTTCATCCATAGTGACTAAAGTGGAACTTTGTCTCACTACAGAATGCAGTTCCAACAGGAAGGACCAGTTACTTGAATGCTTTCTTCTTAAAAGCCAGGGCATCTTTAAAGACTCACAAAGGTTTTGGATTCTGCTTTCTATGAAGAACCTACTCAAACACCACCGTACTCTGTACCTTGTTATTACCATTGTAAATGTGGAAGTTGTCCACAAAAATGTTTGACTAATGGCACTGCTCGCAAGTGTCTGCACCAAACCAGTAAACCCAGAACTACATCAAAGTTTATAAGGACAAAGAAGTTCTGTTTTCTCTGTCAGGAAAAAAAAATCTGCAGCAAAAGACTGTTTTCTAGCCTTAGTCTGTTTCCTGCAGACTTTTGTGTGTTCAGTTGCTGCCATCACCCTACATCATTCTCGTTCTCCTGGATCCAAATATATTGGTGAAAAGGCAAATGTTAACCTTTGCTTCTAAAAGAGCAAGTCAAACTCATTCATATCATGTTTTTTTTTTTTTTTCTTATTATGTTATCCGTAGGAGAAGTTGCTAGGGATTTCTGGGGTTTGTGCCATTTTAAAGGCTCTCATTTCTCAACTTCACATTGAAAAAGGGAGATGTTTCACTCACAAGGACCTTTCAGGAATGTCAACAATAAAAATGACAAAAGGCACCACTCGATGACAGGAAAGTTCAGAAAGTCCTTTGCGTGGACAAAAGATCCAGTCAGACACCTAACTTGCAAGTGTACACAGTTAGAACTCTCCCACTTTTTCAAGTTGAGTGAAAGAACTCCGCTAATGAATTGGGAGAAAACTCATTAGGATATCCTAAAGAGTATTCACATTAGGATTAGGGTATTCTAATGAGTCTTCTCATTAGAATACCCTATCGTAGGTCAATGAGGGTATCGTAGGTCAAAGCTGACCTCATCAGCACAGTCAACTCTGTATTTTACTTCCAATGTGCCGGATTTTCTCATGATCTTGCCTAAGTGTCATGAATGTTTTACAAGGTTATTCCCAAAGTTGAACATTTTGTATGCATTTGTTTACAAAAGTCAGGATTTTCACATGCTATTCATCTGCTCCATATAGACTTGAGGGCCCTGAAATGTCTCCTGACCTCCACTTGACTGGCAGGTATTACGATTCAGAAATGTCAGTAGACATTATGGTCAAAAAGCCCCTGTGAATTTTGTTGGGGTCAACTCAAGAGATGAAGACTCAAACTAAGTGATTTCACTAAGGTGGCAGGGTTAAGGGATGGAGGACTTAACTGAGTTTAGTGATCAGTTGTATAGATGAGCAATGGGGAATTTCAGACACTGAGGATGAAATACAGAAGGGTCAGTCATGGAGGGATGGAGAGGCAGACTGAAAGAGAGGGGCTGGGGTGAAGGAATGAATGAGCACAAAGTGAGTGATGACTGAACTTTTGATGAGAGATGAGATGAACATAAAAGAAATGAAGATTGACAGGAGTTGGATGAGAAATGAGTGGGATGAATAGAGAGGGGTTGAAGTGAGTGTTTGAGATGAAGGACATGGCAGGAAGGGTTGAGAGGGACCAATAGGATGAAGATGAGGAATGAGAGGCGTGAAGAGGTAGCATTAGTGTAAATGTTTCAAATTAGTGCTTTAGGGTCGGTGTTGTGAGGTCACATGGCTACATGTGACCTCACTCTTTGGAAAGTTCAGGTGGGTTCAAAGTTTTGCTTTTTGAATTTTTTTCTCAACTTCAGACATGGAGATTAATTTCACAGTTTGTGATCTACACATCTGAAAACAAGTGAAATAAAAAATTAGATAGCTCATAATATCATTTTTTTTTTGTTTCATATGAGTTTCTCATTTAGTTCACACTACCAGCTTTTCAGAGATTCTCAATCTCAATTTGAAGAAATCCTTGCCACACTCACTTGTACAAAAGGAATTTACTTGTGTTCTTACTACCGAGCAAAAACCATAGACAACTAGTGGTAAAGCCTTTACCAATCTCAACATAAGAAGAGAAGTTAACCACACAGTTACTGAACATAAAATCTAATCCTAAAGGCCAAGAATATCAAATCGGCTCCAGAGATTTTTACTGATTTCCACTGCTGCTGTTGAATAGTTCAGCTCCAAGGTGAGACTCAAAAGAAAAGTGAGTTTTATCTCTTGGCATTGATTTAACAAAGGTCAGAGCATTTATTTATAGAATCATTATACCCTTTGAAATAGTGATGCAGAATTGATTTTATTCTTTCTGCAGCCTCTGATTGATGAATGGGGCCCATTGTGGATCTCATGCTCTGGCCGGAGCGTCCGTGCTCGGTCAGGGATACAAAGAGGAGTCTCCTCTGATTCCACATCGATTATTCCACGGCTTTGCAGAGAGAAATGACAACAACATTCATCACCGTCTCTGTGACTAAGAAACAACTGAGTTGAAAACATTCTCTGGTGGAAGTTGTGAAAGCATTATTGAGTTTTAGCCTGATAAAAAGTTGGGAAACTGGCTTCATGTGAACCTTTTTAGTCTTCACTAGAGACATGTGCTTTTTTCTAACATAGAGAAGGATAAGTGTCCTTTTTTATGATGCGTACATAAAAATATTAGACCATAGCGTTTTTGTACTTTTTGTCTGAGTTTATTTTAAAAGCTGAATTTGGTGAACTTTGACTTTAGTGTTGGCCAATTTTCTGTGAAGTCATGCATCCTTAAGTCTATAGTGCTACAATGAGTATTTTATGACTGAATGATTGCATAATTTTGGGGCAATTTTGAACCAAGATCCATTCAGTGGACATACTTCCCAGAGTCTGAATCAAGTTCACATCACAGTTCTGCTAGTCCAAAATAATAGTAAAAATAGATTTTTGTTGCAGAATAGCACCAGTGCAAGGTTGAGCCTGCAGTCAAACTACTGAAAACAAATCAGGATGTGGAATGAGTTGTGTTTAGAACCAGGAATATGTTGTTTTTCTGATGAGATGAGCAGCAGCCAGTCAGAAATACCAGCAGAACCTTTTCTCATTAACTCCATCCAACAAACTCCAGAAATTTAAGCAAATCATTGCTGGCACAAGTATGTACTCAAACTTAAGTTTTTGGGTTACTTCTTGGATTGAAGCTGCAGGTTTGGATATTTTAGATATTAATTCTGCACACAGTCATTCAAAGTGTTCTCTGCTGCACTTTGGTCACACATGTATCAGTCCTGTGGTGTCTCTGGAGGAGTGGCAGAGAAGTTCCTGAGGTTTGAAAGTCTTTTAACATGACACACAATGTTTGGCCACAAAAATAAAAATAAAAATAAAAATGTTGCCACCGGGATTCAGCTAAACTACGGTGCCCTACAGGGAACATGGGGAAATGGTTTTCTTTTGCATTCCCTCACAATAATACTGATCAGTTCATACGTCATAATTGAATACTGTAAGTCTTTCTTATGGGGCCTCCAGACCTTCTGCTTCAAGGTTATGTAAGGTTTTTCCATGAATATCTCTCTGTGAAATATTTGAAGTTTTATATCTTTTTCTTTAGTATAGAAATGCACCACAAACCTATAAACAGAAACGTTCCGTAAGTAGGAAAGAAATAAAAATACATCTAATACATCTATTTGGACTATTTCTGAGTTAATGAGTCATCTGACAGTTTTGATTGTGTCTCTGTTGTGCTGGTCGTCTGAATGGTTTAAAGGGCCGTTTTCATGTTCACTTCCATCTCAACCTTACACAAACAGACATAAACATGCAGTAAAAAAAAAATCAGTTTTCAATCAGTTTTTTTGCACCAAAGTGTTAATAATAATAATAATAATAATAATAATAATAATAATAATAATAATAATAATAATAATAATAATAATAATAATAATAATAATAATAATAATAATAATAATAATAATAATAATAATAATAATAAACATGTTTTCACTGAGGCTCTGGAAGAGCCATATGAATAAAATATGTAATTATTGATTTGACAGGAGCAGGCAGCTTTGACCCCTGGGTGGTGGGTGTGTCGATGTCACCAAGTATGAATAGGAAGGTTACTGGCTTTGTGTGTAAGAGGAATCCTAGTTTCTGTTGACCGTGTTGTTGTGCCATTGATCGTTGGCACTTGTGCATTGTTTGCCTGATCAGTCTGTGTCACAGTCCTTGTAAAGTTTGAAGCCTGATAATCAAAATGGAATAAATCAATAATTGTAACAGAACAAATTAGTGGCCTGGTGAAGATTGACACACTCATCCAGCAGATGAGATTCCCTGAGTTAACCCAGTGCAGCCCTCTACCACCATTTGTCGCACATTTAGGCTCTTTAAATATGTATATATTCAAAATGTTAAACAGACTGTATACAAAATAGACAAATAGGTTAAGAGGATCTTATTGGATAATTACTGCATGGGTGATTATCTTTCAGGTGGCAGCAGGTTATTTAATCTCAAGTGATGTGAAGAGTAGCTTCTTATTTATTGAATAACTACTGTATGTGTAAAGACACTTCCTGTGTTTGTGGAAAAGCTGTTAGTCTGCTGAAGAAAGGTCAAATCATTGGCTTCAAGCAGAAAGAACATGTAAGGAGTTTCTGAAAGTAGAATCAGGACAGGAACTTTGCAACTCAATTTAAAAAGAGAGAGGAACTGTTGATTTTGTGAAACCTGCGAGGTTAAAACACATATTGGTGATCAATGATTGTGATTATTTTAAATGTTTTCTTTTATTTCACAATTCTGCACTTCTATGATAATCACTGGCATAAAATCTTGACAAAATACTTGTTGGTGGATGGAATGCACAAAATGTAAAAAAGTGGAAAGGTAGGCATGATTAATTTATGCAATGCTCCGTGAACCAGTCTGATTTCCTGTCTGGGATATTAAACTAATCCATAAGATTTACCTAGAAGGCAGCGCGGCTTAAAGATAAGTGTTGTTTTGCTCGTCTGAGCCTTTAGGAGAGTTGTGAAATCCGGCACAAGAAATATATGAAGCAATACTTTTAAAGCTGTTCTTAAACACAAAGATATAAACTCCTCAAGTTGACACGAGCAAAATTCAAATCCCAGTGAGCATGATCAGACAAATGGAGACAAATATGATGTTTTAGCAGAAGGTCAACAGAAAGTAGGCAGACAATTGTTAAAGTGGTAGAAAGCAACTAAAAACATCAACACAAACAAACATGACCAAGTCAAATAAATAAATAAATAAATAAATAAATAAATAAATAAATAAATAGCAGGCCTGACATGTTCAATTTTCATCTGAAGCCAATGTCATTTCCTGAAATGGGAGCCGTCTGTTGCCACATGAGAGAAACCCTCACAGACACATCTGGCAGCGGTGTTGGCAACAGCAACAACAACACTGTCCCCCTGGCAAAACATGCCGAACATGCCCAGACGGCCACAGATGTCTTTGTCTTTTAATCTGCCAGGATGTGAGCCTTCATGTATCATATTTGTCAACAGCAGCACAGCACTTAAAGTGACGAAATCCTAGGAATGAATGTGGACAGATTCTACAAACCATGATGAAAAGTTTGGCTGCTGGAAGCGTGACGATGGAGCGTTCACGTAGAAAGGATTTCGACAAACACAGGAGAGGTAAGATTCATACAGTGGTTTTTTGAAAAATGCAGCCAATGAGGCTAAAGTGTCTCATAAGATTTTTAGAGTTTCTTTCTCAGGGTGTCTTCCAAAACCGCTGAAGAAGCAGGTCAAGGACTCCTGTTGTCAAAGACTCTCGTGTGCATCTCTTATTTTAACTTGTCTTATTTACCTCAGACAAACACACTTACGTTGTGCTGTATTATGATTATATACACAGAAGATTGATAATTAAGCTCGACTTGGTTTAATTTTCTTGTATCCATTTCCTGACCTGTACACATCAGTACACATCTACATTATTTAAATGGCATATCCTCTTCCCTGTTGTCAAAATATGTGCACCATCAGATTTGTTCCCCAAATGAACAAAACACATTTGATTCCTAATTAAAAGATGTATGTCATTCTCTATCAAACAGCATTTAATCAGTCTAATCAATGCTTTGCATTTCACTTGATGGTCTTGCCCACTTGTTAATAAGTGGGCAAGACTCATGCCAATAAGTTTAGACTTACTGGCATAGATCTAAACTGAATTTAGGGTGAAATAAACATTTAACCCAATAATTTCCTAAATTTGTGGCAAAGTGATTTAGAAGCTATTGGCAGTAATAAATTCATAAGAGCCTAAACTGGCAGACGTTGTGTGAACACAGAGTGAGCAATAAGGACGAGGCCTGACTGCTGAGCAGAGGTGATGAGAGGAAAAATAAGACATGAGAAAGAAAGTGATGTGAGGAAGTGAGGGGTGGATTTAAACATGAAGGGAAGCAGCATGACGACCTGCACAGTCTGAACAAAGAGCTGAAATCCTTAAGAAATGATTTGATATTAAAAATCAAACTTTTATCAGCTAATGAGGTCATTTAACTAAAAGTACAAGGAATTTTTGCATGTTTCACATGTACATGTTTTTTTTCATAATGTTGTTCACAACCCAAAACATAATCCTATCCTAGTAAAAGGTGAAATGTGGCAGGTTGGGTGGAGTCTCTCAGTTTCAGCATCTTGTTGTTTTCATCATGAGACTTCAGACGGGAGCAGGGGAATGATGGACAGACTGGGGCTTCTTCTGTGGTGATGAAGGTGTTGTTTTGATCTGCCTGGTGAAGAAAGAGTCCAAAGGCAATGCTTTTGATTTGTCACTCTGTCTACATTCTGACCATGTCCACTGATCATTAGATATGAATCCTGACTGAAAGAATGAGATCTTGAACACAGGCAACTGAAAATAACTTCCTCCATATGTTGGCTGAGCTCTGCATTACAGATAAAACTCCATTATCCAAGAGCAGCTCATCTCAGAGCTGCTTTCTTCCCTGAATTGAAATAAATCGGCTGAGATCAGGTTTGAGCATCTGATTATGCCCACTGCTGGAGTTTTTTCAGTCACATCCCACTTGGAGGATGACCCAGAATAGCAGGAAATTATACGCCTTGAGATCCCCAGGCATGATTATTCATCTGCTCTTTGACTTTTTAGTCATATCTGAAATTAATTATGTTTTACTGCTTGTACTATAACTGTGAAACACTGAGATGTTTCAGTGAAAGGTCTTATGTTTATAAACTGTATTGATATTTCTATTTTACCCTGAGAGAGACGGGTTTGAACCACTATGAGTTAAAATAAGACAATAAATAGATGGATAGATGAAAAATCTTCTTTTGGTACTCTTTAAATCGTCAAGATTTATAGAAATTATTTGTACGTAAATGACAAGTATGTATATATTAATAGGAATATTTCCTTGTCAAACCAAGTTTACTCACGGCGTTCATCAAACTGTTTTATGAACCCTGGTTATTTTGGGTCAACATAAATGATCTACTACAAATATTGTAACTATTTCATTCGCGAATGAATTTTTCAGCTTCAGGAATGAGAAACAGTGAATACTTTCATGCCTAGAGAAAAAAAGTTCCTATAAATCTGCATTCTGGGTGGCTTGACATTTAGAACTTCTGCTGCAATATCAGTTGCATGGTCAGTAACATTTCACAATTATTGTCTTTAATGGTCAATTTAACTAAACGCTGCTGATAACATTTCATACTGCTACCTCTACTTCAATCCTCCAATCCTTGTTTCGTCATGATTATAAATGGAGCTCATCCCAAGTGCATTTGGAGTTATAAAATATAAACAGCAGCTTGTGCTAAAAGTTTCTGAAAATCTTAACACAATTTAGCCATCAGGCAGACATGTTTGGCTTGAAGGTCGGGACTGATGGGAAATCTAGTTGCTAAAACTTGGGTCAAAGTAGAGATGTTTTCATGTTCTTACTGATATTTCACTTGGTAAATTAAATGATGATATAAAATCGAATGGACCGTTACTGAGGGGACACATATGTCCTAATTTTAGAATTTTAAAAATAGGAAGTTTTTTTTTTCTTAACCTGTACAATGACAAGACTTAACTTTGTGGTTTAAGTTAATTCAATCTGTAGAGACTCAGACAGACAAAAGGGTAACCATTAGAAAAGTTTAATGACAGTAGATCATCGCAAACATTGCGATGGGCTTGGATGAGCATTCCGTATGCTGAGAGGAACGTCATCCCCCCGGGACCCGGCACTGGTGGTGGAGGCGATGAAGGATGTGGCCTGATGCTGTGCGAGTGGAGGTGAAGGGGTGGAGGTGGGTTGAGCTCTGCAGGAAAGCGCACAACGCCATGGATGGCGGTCCTTATCAGCTGGGGCTTGGACGTTGATTGGACGTGACGAGTCTTGGACCGGCGTTGAGCAATCAACGGTGATGAGCCGGAAGTTCCGGCTGGATGATGCAGGTGGGGCTAAAAGAGTCTTCCAGCTTGAATTTGTACACACCTATAAGCTTCATAATAAAACAGAATAAATAAGGCATCCTATATGCTTAGAAAGTTTTTATTCCATAGACATCTACAGTGATTAGTTATCTGATCATGGTTAAATTAACTTTTGAAGGCCAAACTAGCAGTAAAACAAACGTATAAAAATATCCGAGGTTACCAGCCGCTGAGATCCACCACATTCAATAAAACATACAAAGAGAAGAAATAACATTTCATTTTGAACGAAATTACTTTGAAACTACTAGTGTTGCATTTTTTAGAAATAAAATATGTTCTCAGGTGCACAAGTCATGTTCTTTTTCAATTCATTTCTTCCATTAAACTGTGAAGCAGGGACATGGGAACCCAGGAAGATTTCAGGTAAAAAGAGCATAAAGGCAACGAGACAGTTGAAATATTCTGGAGATAAGGAGACATATGGTCTCCATTTGCTGCCCATCGGTTTCAATTCAGCATTCCCGCTCATATCTTATTTCTGCAGTCTGTTTCTGGCACCAGGATGAGCTGACAGCGACACATGTGGGTACAACAACAATCACTGAAGATGTCACTTCTGTTTCCATGCCTTCGCTTCCCTTGAATTGTGTTCAAATTCTTCCCAGTTCTGGTATCTGCCTCCAGATTCAGATGGGATTCAGGAGGCTCCTTTGAATACCAAGCAAGCCGTCTTTGCTTGTTTGTGGCACATTTCCTGCAGCGCATGTCGGCTTAAAAAAGATGCTAAATGTCTGGCGTTGTATTTGAGGGGAAATAATGTAGCACATAGCTCTGTCTGTAGCCCAAATTAAAGCAGTCAAAAACAAGTTGTTTGTTTTTAGCGTTAATGTATTTGTTGGTAGAGTAGCTTGGCTTGGTGAAAGAAAGAAGTTTGGCTTACATTGAGTTTTCCACCAATAGCATGTGCAAAAGAATGGCATGTGAAAATTGGCTGACACTTTGAAACAGAGGCTACAGAGTCTTGTTGATCAGTGATGGTAGGATGGACCACAAGAGAATTAGACAGATTTCAGGAAGGAGCTTAGCTGAATGATCCATCTAAACACTGACCTCATCTGTGGTCATTCGATATGGATTGTGGAATAAGTCTTGGAAACAAAGAACTAAAGTGATCTTTGTCTGCAGGGTGGTGTGTCTCCGCCTCAGAGATGGTTAAAAAAACTGGAGTTTGAAGTAGAGCTGATGCTGCTCTAACTAAAGTCAGCTGAAGCGGCTGAGGCCTTTAATTATGTGCCTTCTGTCAGCTCCTTTCCGAGGTTTTCCCTGCTCTTCCTCGTGGGACAAAACCTCAGTACAGAGCCGTACCTCACTGGAGGGACTACAAATCCCTTCTGGACAGGAAATTTCTTGGAATAGCCCAAGAGGTACTGATGTGTGTCACTGGGGGGAGGGAGATTTCCCTCCTCAACCTCTTCCTTCTTTCCCTGGATCTTGAGAGTGGAAGAAAGATGAAAGTGGAAGATAATGGTGGATTTCTCCTTTTGAAGGGTTGCCTCAGTACAGAGCTCCACGTCTGGCTGCAGACTTAACGCTTTGCTGCTCAGCTGATGAGCTACATGATTAAAAATGAATCACTTATGTTGTATTTTCACCTCCAATGTGATGAAATGACTTCCAGTCTTGTTACCTTGGTGAAATGATGAGTAGCTAATGACATACTGAGATTTATTCCAGCGACTGATTCTCCTCATCATCTGTCCCCTCATATTTAGGGACATTAATCTAGTCGTGACTTTTCATCTCAGAATTACATGATTTCAAAACTGCCAGAAGCGTTTCTCTGAAGATTTTGGAGTTTGAGTTGCTCTACTTATGCATAAGGTGGATTGAAATGAGTGGGCTGGCAGTGAGTGGGTGAGATGAATTTCTGTGCCTGTTTGTTTCATTGTCTTACATTTCAAAACATGCAATGAAAATATGAAAGATAATTATTCTCCAAGCGTCCTGAGGTGATGTGTTTACACGTTGTGGCTGGAAGGCAGCAGATAGATTCAATGTGACTTGTGCGTGTCGGGAATCAGCGTCAGCAGTTCGGCTGATGGGTTCAGACACATGCAGGCCGCGACGCGGTCGTCTGTGGGAGGAGAAGGAACAGTCAGGATGTTTGTGATGCTACAGCTAACTTCATTATCCGAGCGCAGCTGTGAGGTAAATAGGAAAATGTCTTGGATGTGGGATGTCGACAATAAAGACCCATTTGCGGCTAATTCGGTTCTCCACATCCTCTGTGAGTGCTCTCTGCTCTGCACTGTGCAGATAACAGCTGGCCTTCCTCTCATTTAATACCTTATTTTCTCCACAGTGCAGCCTTAATGCCTTCATCAACTTTTAAACAAATAACAGCATTAAAAGGTATGTGTTTTTTTTCCCTTTTGAATGAAGGGTTTGGTGACCTGCTGTTTTTCCGTACAGCTGAATTAAAGCTGGAGCACAAACGTGTGTCTGAATAAACCCTTTAGTCTTTTAGCTGCATCCCCTCAACCATTATGAGTAAACATGAGGACATACTGATCACATTTTCTCACCATGCTTCTTCCACTGCTCCCCATTTCAGAATTATCTTCAATCTTTGCTGCTTTTAGCATGTATGTCTGAAGGTGATCTCTGTTTTTTCTCTCTGAAGATGCTCCAGGTTTGATCTTGTCTCTTTGTTCAACAGAGGTTTTGTAGGAGTTAATGCTGCCCCAGACTACATGGACTTTGTTTTCACTCTATAGATGGTACTATGAATCAAGATGTGGATTTGAGTCAAAATAAATGTGCAGACAGCAGTTACTGCACCCAAATGCAAACAGGTTGAATTTAAAGAAAAAAAATAATATAACAACAAAATAACAATGAGAATACAAAGAGTAGGAACTGACAGGGACTGGGTTCACGAAGATAACAGAAGAATCCAATAAGGAGCAAATGAAGGAGAGGGGATGAAATAGTTTTGGGTTCTGAATTGAGAAAATCCGACTGCCCAGACGGAAAAATCACCTGGAACGACCTCCGAAGTTTGAATTCCCACTGGGAAATTGGGAGCAATTATCTCTCCCCTCAGTTATGACCTGTAACAGTAACTTCGTCTTTCAATATGGCCGCCCCTTGCATCAACAGTGGCGGAACCATAACTATTTTACAAGACGTGTAAGATCTAAATTCAATGTGCTCAATGTGCCTTTATTCTGCTGATGTCAAACAAACATAATCTGGTGTTTCAAATAAATAAGAAATTAAATTAAAATCACACTACAATTAACTTGTTCATGTATAATATAAATAGAAATCATGGCGATGATGGATATAAACAGTATTATAAGATATATTTATATTTCAGCAGTGGCGCTAGCACTTTTCATGTATAAACTGCAGTGGAAACATTTTAGTAGCCTCAGACAAGTCATGAGATGAACAACCGGATGTTGCTACTGGTGGAAAAGACAAAGAAGACAGGAAGTTGTAGGAGGATGATGGTGATGATGATTTTTAATGACATTGGATGAGAAACTTATTCACCTGGGATTTGAATTGCGTTTCTTATTTAATGGAAACACAGCAGTTATGAAATTGTGGTGGGTTTTTTTTTCAAAACTGAGGGAATATTGACAAAGTTTTGCTCACATTTGTAATGGAAACAAAACTACTGTCAGGTATCAGACATGCTTGACAGTGTTTACAATAACAGATTCTAAGTAAAATACATGAGGGAAATCTGAAACCTTTCAAAACAGCATGATAAAATATCTTTATGTTCTGCAGCTGTCACACCACAATAAAATGATTTCAATTTTAGTCTGTGTGAACTCAACTTGACGCTTCCTTTTGCAACGGATGAACATTCAGATCAGGAACTGGATCCATTTGGTTACCAGTTACTGTGAAGGTGATTTCTTTGAACACGTTCTTGTTTTCGATAAGAAGTAAAGTCATTGGTCATGAATTGATGCTATATTAAAAGTAAATTGAACAGAAATGCCTGTGCTGCATACGTGCCCAAAGAAAAATAAATAGAATGAAAAAGAAACCAGCATTGTGGGAAGGATAAAAGAAGAACAAGGTTTGCTTCAAACACTCAGAGAGCAGAAGAAATAGAAGTAAGGAGGAGGCAGAAGGAGAGAAGAAAGACATGATAAACACAATCACCTGGGATTGTATTGATTGACTCGAAGTGTATTTTTTGCTCCACCCAGAACAGGACTTATGCTGTGGGAGAAACAAGGCAGAAGATGAAGAAGTGCAGGCAGAAAGCTGCGATATATTATTCATCTAAGTCAAGCGATGCAGGCCCACATCTGACACTCCTCAGATTCTGCCTGACCTTGTGAGTCAGAGGAATGATTTTGGATGATTTGCACAGAAAGTGTTAAAACACAGGATTGTTTCACTCTGTGTGTCTTTCAGGTAAACTCCAGCCTCACTGAAAATTAAGCTGACATCAGACTCAGATATCAGCTGTCACAGAAGAAACTTTGGATGAATCGTGTTACTTTCTCCCCTGTGACTTCTGTTTTCCCCAGGAACCTCATGAAAGTGAGCATTACTGTGGTTGGACTGGGAGTCTGGTTGGCTCAACATGCAGCTTTAATCACACAAAACAGAATGTGTGCTTTTATACATCCTTTGCAGTTGTAGGTGAAGCAACATTGAACTTCTGGAGCTGTATAATTCAAAGAGTTCTCTGGCTTGTCATGGATTTTCTCTCTGTGTGTGTGTGTGTGTGTGAGAGAGAGAGAGAAAGAAAAATCAAAGTCAAATGCCAAACTGAAAAAGATTTTAAGGCTTTTGCTGATAGCAGTTCATCGGTTTTTAACTAAATAAAGGTTCAAGATTTTAAAAGAATCAAATGTTTAAAACACAGTAACTCAGTAACAGATTCTTTTTCCGATGCGGTCAGAGAAGCAGCAGTTCTACTTCAAGCTCTCCCCCAGCTGACAGAGCGCCTCTCTTTATCTCTAAAGCTGAGTTTTTCCTCAGTCTCATTTTTACGGTCATGATTCGTATTGTATGACTGTAGGTGAGAGTCAGAACGTCGACCGGCTGGCAAATCAAGAGCTTTGTTTTTTAGCTTAGTTCTTTCTTCATCACTACAAACTGGAGCAGCGCAGATGAAGCCCCAATCAATCCATCCGTCCATCCATTCATTCTAAATAGTAAAAATTAAAGCGACATATGAAACTGTTTCAAACATTGATTTCAGTCTTCTGAAGAAGTGCTTTAATTGGTTTAACTTTTCCGATAGCCTCTGGCTTGTTGTTTCACTTCGTAACACCAACCGGTTTAAAGTTCTCACCCTGTGGAAGAACAGCTCATCACATTGAGTTGTTGGCTTTTACGTCCATCATCCAGACATGTGCATCATGTGATTTTTACCTACCAGCCTTTCAAACACACAGATCCCAATAATCTGTCAGGGAAATAACCCTGTGATTGGATTGCTCCACCTGGAGCGAATCATCCACCAACACAACTCTACAGAAACCTTCAGAAGGCAGGATTTGTAGTTGTAGGATAATTACTGGTAATTCTTGTTTTTTCTCACCGTATTAAAGTGGTAATCAAAATATTATCACCTTCTAACCACAGAACAGAACAGAAAACTGGAAAAGAAACCAAATCAGAGGAATCTATTTGGACTTTAGGCTCCAGGCCTGAACCTCATTAGAGGCTTGAGGGTGGAGTCATGTTATTTGCTGATTCAGCACAGGTGGGGCATTTCTTTAAAATGACCTGTAGTTAACTATGATCTGTTTGTCTCCCTAAGAAATGAATGTTTAATGAAACATGTTTGAGATTTTGAGGGTCTCCATGACTACGCTTCAATGACAAGACAATTTGAACAGCTTTAAAAATGAAAGTGGAGTTTTTTTGGACTTCTGACAGTCAAATTTCTATAACATGGGACAATGTGTATTTCATCTAAAGCGTGTCGATACATTCAGGTCATTCTGACTGCCAGAACATTTTAATGGTACAGCTTTTTATTCACTGATTTAATCACAATGTATCAATAAAACATCATTCTGAAACCAATAAGATTCACTCAGCAGGAACACATTGATAAATGTAACACTGCCCTATTTTTCTAAAATTCACTAGTATTTTGTTGATTGTATGTTCTGTGATGCTGCATTCATATTCTACATGAAGACAGGAGATTTTAATTGTTTCATACCATCTCTCGACCTCACTATTTGATGTGAAAGTGTTTATTTTGTGCCGATTCACACAGCCAAAGGAGAAACATGTTTATATTTAGGCGACCTGTCCTTGGGGGAGGCTGAGCTGCTTATCCTGGCAGCTGTGGCGTCGCCATGATTGTCAGAGCTGCAGCTCAGCTCAGTATGCCAGCGGCTGCTTAAATTGATGCCTAAGCCACTGTCCATTACAAGGACAGTCATTACGCTTATTAAGGACTCTGTGTTTTCCATTGTGTTCCTGCAGGGCCCTCACAGCTGTTGGTCAAATCTGAACAAAGAGGGCCGGATGAGCTGGACTGTCCATTATCTTCTGTTGAGCTCCCACCATCACTCACCAGTAGCAGCTATTGTCTCTTTTGTGGCTCTTATCTCCCAAATTAGCATATCTAATCATCTCTTCTGTGATTAAATAAATAAGCTGACAAGCAGCTGGAGACATTTCTGGCTTCTATGTGAAGCCTGCTCATGTAAAAGCAACATTGACTGAGAGCTGATTGACTGTCTGTAACATGAGAGACGTAAAACCGGTGATCGTTCAGATTCTCAGAGCCATGGAAACGTCTGGGAGAAAATGGAGCAGAATTGTGTATATTCCTGTCCACGAGGAAGGAAATGGTGTTTTTTCCTCTTCCGTTATTGTCTTATTTATTGTACTGGTTTGTAAAGCTCTGTTTAATTTTAAAGTTTTACTATTGACCATAGAATTGCACAATGTGAAATTTTGAAAATATGTTCGCTCAAAATTGCATTGGAAAAATGCTTTTTGTGTCACACAAGTCATATGATCAAAAACCAAATGTGGCCACTGGAACAAACCACAAAGCCAGGAAATGGAGGATATTTTCCTATTCCTGTTTTTATTTATTTATTTATTTATTTATTTATTTATTTATTTATTTATTTATTTATTTATTTATTCTGCGACAGACTGGCGACCTGTCCAGGGTGACCCCGCCTCTCGCCCGGAACGTAGCTGGAGATAGACAAAGCAACCCTCCTGACCCCATAAGGGACAAAGGGTGAACAGAAAATGGATGGATATTTATTTATGTCGGAGGATGATGGCACACCATGTTTTAATGACTTATTGCGTGACATTTATTTATGTGTGACTTTACTTGTGTTATTCCATGGAAACACCACAATTTCTTAATTGTGGGTTATTAGCAAAATATCAAAGTTTTTATGCACATTTGTAACTACATATATCATCATCATCATCATCATCATCATCTAACTCTGAGATTGTACATATCTAATTGAAAAGCTTGTGTCTGGCGAATGTTTGACGATGTTAAACATACATCATAAACCAATAAGATGCTAATCATCGCATTTTTTTGAGCGTTTGCTGCTGCTGCTCTTTAAAATGCTCCTGCAGCGTTTTGATGTTGGGTTTTTTATGAGTCTGCTGAGTCCTGAGGAAACGTCTCTGTCCGTGGTTCTGAAGCAGCAGTAACAGCAGCAGTTGCTGTTTCTGGTACCAAACCTCACTGTGGAGAAGTGAGAGATTCACAAGACCCCTAAGAGACCCGTCTCTTTATTTTTTGTGAATCATTGTCAGTAAAGATGGATGCAGGTGTCTTAGAGTCACACTCCTTAAGTTTTTTTTTTTTCGTTTTTTTTGGTGTTACCACGGCAAACTTCAGTCTTCTTTTTACCATTATGTATAAAAAACAAACACAAAGAAGTGGAAGGAAAGGGAACCATGCTTACAAGATCAGAATAAAATTAATAGAAAATTGTGTTATGCCAAAAATATAGAAAAGGTTTAATGTAAGTAGGTCATGTCCATTGGATTAAAATGCTCAAATGAAACCAAGAATCTCGGGATGATCATGGATCCTGGTCTGAACTTTAATAACCACATCAAATATATCATAAAAACATCATACTACCATCTAAAAAATATTGTTAAAATTAGATGACTCATGTCCCCACAAGACTCTGAAAAATTAGTTCATGCTTTTTGTATTTAGTAGACTCGATTACTGCAACGCTATTTTTACTGGATTATCAAAAAGAGCAATAAGATCGCTCCAGCTTCTCCAGAATGCTGCTGCAAGAGTCCTAACTAAAACAAAAAGAGATCAGCATATCAGTCCAGTTCTGGCTGGCTGCCTGTTGCTCAAGGAATAGAATTTAAAATCTCCTTAATGGTTTACAAAGCACTTTATAATAGAAACCCAGACTACATTTCTGATCTTCTACAATAATATATTCCACTCAGACCTTTAGATCATCAGAATCAAACCTACTAACTATTCACAGAGTCAGAACTAAACATGGTGAAGCAGCTTTTAGTTTTTATGCTCCAACACTCTGGAATAAACTTCCTGCTCACTGTAAGATGGCCCCTACCTTGAGTTTATTTAAAACAAGGTTTAAAACCTTCTTAATTGATGTTGCCTATTCTTACATTTTTAAATTCTATTCATTCTCTATATTCAAAATTTTAATGTTTATTTTGTCTATTTTTAATCTGCTTGATTTTTTTTATGTTGTTTTTAATTTTCTTGTACAAGCACTTTGAATTTAAAGTTGCTTTGCCTTGAAATTGCTGCCAAGCTTTAAATGAGACGCTGAAAACTGTCTGCAGATTTCTCTCAGTAACCTGAGCGGAGTTGATGCCCCTGATGCTGTCAGTTTGCTGACCTTCATCAAACTGACAGCACAGTGGCTCGTTGTTTTGCCTGCTGCCTGCGAGTCAGTGAAGATGAACTGTGAATCAGTCTGATCAACTGAGCAAGTCCCTTTCTGTTCTCAGCCTGCAGAGCTGAGTGCAGCTGTGATGTCTTCAGGTTTCCTTGGACAGGAGCCTGAACTTCACCTGAAGTTACAGGAGATTTCTCCGCCGTTATGAAGCTGCTGCCAACTCTGAACTTCATCCATTTCAGTTGTTCTGGAAACCACTTCATTATTGAACACTTCCCAAAAAGCAAGGCTTTGTTAAAGAAGAACATGAATGTTGAGTGCTCTGAAGTTTCAGTCTTCCAAACTTTGGTTCCATTCGTGTTTCTGTGACCTTTGCTAGAGCAGGTGAGCGGCTCCAAAACTGCTCTAATTAATTGAGGGTGTTTGGGTAGGTGTGCCCCGGTGGGCTTTGTTGTTTTGAGATGAGGTTTTTGTGCCGCCTGGAAAGGCTCTGATAAAAACGACCTTGCTGCCACTTTCAGTTCTGGCAAAAACAAGCTAGCCAAGGCTGATCCTGGACAGAGACGAGGGAATGAATGGACTCAAATAAAGTTGAGATAGAAAAAAACAATACATGGAGAGCAGAAGACTGAACAATGACTGAAAGTAGTAACAATTTTAGATGAAAATTCCACCATAAGGCTTTCACTCATTGAAGTAACAGGAAAGTAAAAGCTGAAACTTGGACAAAATGATTATTTTAATTCTCCTCAGTGCACCTACAGAATGAAATAGAAAATGTACAGTTAACAGCTAAAAATGTGTTGCTAAAGTCAGAGGAAAATACAGGAAGAAAATGAAATCATTAGATTTCAATCCAACGCTGCTTCTGTGTGATGTATGAAATGGAAAATTGACACATCTGCTAATGCTAAGGATGAATTCACACCAGCTTTGTTTATTCTGCTTCAATCAAACTCTAGTTTGACTTTCTAAGTTTGGTTTGTTTGAGGAGGTGTGAATGCGTATTGGAACTCTGATGCAAACCAAAAAGGTGAACTCTGGTCCAGCCAGGGGTCAGTTTGGCGGAGGTGAACTCTGCTGCGGTTTCAATGCATGTGTGAATCCCGGGCAGACATGAAATAGCCCCCAAAAAGCAGGAAGCAGATTATTGCACAGGGCATTCTGGGTAAATGCAACCAAAACAAATGTGAGTGTCTACCTCTAGCTAATGAAATGACTTGTGGTCTTTTGCCAAACACAAAAGAGAAATCCTACAATTTCTGATATCTCACACAACTTCACTTTTGTTTACATTTCTTGAAAGAGGAAGTTGTGCTCCTTTCAAAGGGTTTGGTTTGTTTGACACACTGAAGAGTATGAAAATAGAACAAACGCTGCAATTTCCAGGTGTGAAAACCTGAAAATAATGGCGTCATGTCATTGTGTTCTAAAAACTCTTCCACCCAACAACCTTCATCAGATGTATGTATGTTTTTGACACCTTCATACCCACACAGCAACGGGAGCCAACCTGGCAGAAAACCCTCTGCAGCCTCATGTATTGTCTTTAGATTCACTTCATTTTTAGTCTAATAGATTTAAGTCAATGTTGTAATGTGAAGCGGAGTTGTTTTTCAAGTCTGTCCTGGTTTTTTTCAGCAACAACCAGAAGCTCTTTACAGTTCATTTCCAGTATTTTTAGAAAGAAAGCACACAGCTCCACAGTTCCACTGAATGACGGCATTAGATGCAAAAAGTGAAAAGGGGTTTAAAAAAGAGTGAAATCATGATAAAAACAGCACAAAGGACCAAACAAGTTCTGGTCATGTTGATGTGTTCAAATTGTCGGATTTTGCTCCATCTCACTTTGTCCATCTGACTCCTGCTGAGTCTCGTTATCAGTGATGAAAACGTGTGTATATCACACACATAATGGAGCGGCCGTGTACCTACTTAAAGTCAGCAGATCAGAGGACGGATGCAGAAGCAATTTTCAGTCTGATGCACACATAAAAGCCGAGCTGCGGCTGACCTTCACTTCTCCGAAAAACACATCTCACTCTGCCCATAACTCCCTGACGAGCCGTCGATGGCCATGATTGTGTGTCGGTGAGAAGCCTCATCTTTGCCTGAGTTAAATTTGTCATGCAGTTCTCACTTTGTAGAAATTTCTCCCTTTTTAGCTCCACAGGAATCAAACAAGTTCCCCAAAGATGCGTTTGTGTCTTCTTGCTTTATCGGTTTCGGCTTTTCATTCAGACATGTTGGGTCTCCGAGGCAGAAAAGATGTCAGTCTGTCATTCTGCTTGGTGTAATAGGAAAGATTTGAAAAGTTTCAGCGCATTCAGAACTTTTCTGTTCTGCCTTTTTCTTGTTATTTTTCCATTCAAGCCATTACTTATTATTTTCCTAATTGAATCATCTTAAAAATATCCACATGCTAGAATGGCAGATTTAAACACACAACCAATCCTCTGAAAAGCCTTTTGTTACTTGTCTTGTTATTTGTAACACTGTCAAATGCATAATATCATCAAAACATTTTGAAATATGAAAGTGTATGGTGGAGAGGTGTGAATATCAGCCATCATCATAATGATTATTCATAAAAGAAGGATGTTTGTTCAGCTTTCTGCATACCAATAACAATCTAGCTCCCAAAAAAAAGGTTTTTTAAAAAAATGTAAAAAACCTTTAAACTTATTTCAAAAGCATAAACTATTGAAATAAGACTAAAATCGCATTTTCAGTCTAGTTATAATGTCCTAAAGTCAATATGAACTTCCATTACAGTTTCAGCTGTGAGTCATTTTGTCTGAAGGACTTTTGGGTTTGGCTTGTCTTTGTCATTCATGTCTTTGGTCATGTCCTGTTCAGGTGTTCTCATCTTCTAGAGTTTATTCCGTTTGGTCATTTATTATTTCAAATCTGCAGAGAATCAGTAGATCTGTTTTTTGTTCCTGAAATCGCCCCCCAAGGATTATAATCCCAGTTTCCTTCAGTTCCTTGCCAGATCTTATCTTCCAAACCTCTATGTCCTGATTCACCAGGATACACACTAAAATATTGTGCCTGCCTGAGGCTCAATAATCGCCACAGTACAGAAAGTCATCTTCATCAGAGTCACCTTTACTAAGGTATCATTGTCCAAAATATCATTGATGGACAGAGTAGCTGCTCATCTCACAGTAGATGCAGAACTGAAAGTTTCAGAAAATCCTTCTTAACTTTAATGTGTGTTAGTCTCTGTCCATCCTGGTCATTATCTTTGACCTCTCTGCTTGAGTCACCAGAATCAGAGGTATCATTGCTAAGGCCATCTTTTTCACAGCCATTTGGACGTTAGCCACTATTACCATCCTCATTCTCTTTTTTAGGACTTCATTTTCATCTTGTCTACTTGAGCTGCCAACATCATCAACCCCTCTCCCTGTGCTGTCATTATAGTCTCTATCAAAGTTGAGTTAATCCTCATTATCTCCAAACAAGCTGTCATTATCATCATTGTTACTCGAGCTATCGCCATTGTTTTCAGAGCTCCAGCTTCACATCAGATTGTCAGAGACACAATATCCAGTCTCTGCTGAAGACATGATGATCGGGGTGACGTATGAGTCCTGCACCTCAAACTGCTCAACCTTCAACTCCAGTCCCTGACAGACAGGAGGACCACACACACACACACACACACACACACACACCCACGCGCACACACCACCATTATCACCAGAGTTTAACAGTGGGTTTGTTTATGAAGACAATAAAACATCTTAAACATTATTTGAAAATGTGCATATTTACATTTCAAGCTTACAAAGTTAATCATAGCGATTGATCTGATGAGATATTTTAGTCGATTCATTAAAAAAATCTAAAAATAAAAGGGAATATTTAGCTCTCCTGTGGTCTTAGCATGACGCTCAGGGGGATTGTGGCAAATGTCACAGACTGACAGCAGTGACGCAGAGGTCTAAATTTCACTATTAATGGGTCGATACATGCGGAGCGACGGATGACCATGAAATGCAAACATTTTATACCGGTCATGGTGAACCCAACCATGGGACACGGTCACAACAGCAGCTACAGCGATGACGGTTGAACATGTTTCAACTTGTGTCACTAGTTTGTGCAAATCTATGCATACAAGTTCAAAATTTCACATTCATGAATTTCAGAAGTGGCTTGGCTGGGGATTGTCACCTCAGCACTCCAGACTCGTAGGAAATGATTGTGTCCTCATGTGTTGAGCCAGTAGAGTCTAATATTGTGTCATATTGGGGTCATCAAGTTTCTATAACAACAATTTTAATACCTTTATTAAAATTATTGACACCCAGGGTTACCACTAATTGCAGAAGCAGCTGTACGATGGCCCATACATACAATGTGCACCCAGCAGCTCTGCAGGCCTCAGTTGGATGTTTCTTCCTGTGAAACATTTTGAGCTCTTAATAATGTAAACATTCCATGTGTTCATTTATAATTCACTTCCTGGTCAAACTTATTATTCATTCAACAGCTACACTTTCTGGAGCGATGCACTTTGTAACTCTGACAGCTGCACACACTCAGTCAGGTGGCTGAAAGCCTTTATACACTCATAGAAAATATGCATGACACTCGAATAAGAACCCTGTCAGATGAGGACCGGTGTGTACGCTTCCTCCTCGCCCTGCCTGGGAGTGATTTTGACTTCCTCTGACCTCTGAAGTAGATTCTTTCTCACTGAGACAGAGGAGCCGGTCTTTGGTTCGGGTAAGAGTACAGACTTTTTGACCTAAAGTGTTTGTGACAGGAGCTCCAGCTTTTGCACGGCCTAAAGAACATGACACTGTTCATGTGTTTCCTGTGGGTATACCTGAAGAGCGACTGCACACAAGCTGTTAGAGCAGAAGGAAATTGGAGCAGAATGAAGGATAACGTCACTTCTTTTGATTATCCCATCACCCAGGAATGTTACAGAAATCATTCAATTATTTATTTTATTCTTTAATTAGAAAGCAACCCCACCAGAGAGCAACAATCTTACTTTGAAAGAGCTAAACAGACATTAGAGACAAAATTCTGTTTGTTTATGCGAGAGTCTAAACATAAAGCAGATTTAACATTTAACATGAAAATGATCCTCGACAGTCTTTGTTGATAATTCATCTTTAGTTTTCTCCCTCGGCGCACAAAAAAAATTACAAGAGTGTAACTCTCCAATATTTAGCAGGATTTAATGCAGCTACACTCCCTAAATGAAATAAATAAATTTAAAAAAATATAAATGGCTTGCTTTTGGCAATTTGAAAAAGGCAGCCGAAGTTCAATTTTCACAGTATCTCCATTTAATGAGGCTTAAATATGAGCCACGAATAACAATAAATAACTCCTGCTGTGGATCCAGAGAACTAGTCTGTTTGTTTTTACTCATTTTAATTTTGAAAAAAACCCTGGCTGCTTTGATCAGCACTTTGAAAGTAAGCAGAAAAAAAATAAAATCTCTTTCCTGGATGTGAGATGCTCCCTGCTGGGGTTTGATGTACAGCAGGTAATAACTTCTGTGACGTCAGCAGCTGTAAAAAACAAACAAACTACAAAACAACGGCGACAGTGGCAGCATAATTCCCAGTTATTACTTCCAGACTAAAATAGCTGCGAGGAAATATGAAATGATATTATGTCGAGTTCCTGCAAAGCAAAGCATAGTGAAGTAAAACTGAACTGTGTCTCTGGGTTTTTCATTTAATGTCAAAACAATGTGGGGTCAGGTATATAAACAATCACACCTGAGAGAAGAAAGAGAACTCTGGTAAATCATTCAGATTCATGTCAGTTCATTTAAGGTTGGAGTCAGTTTTTATCCTTAATTTTACATCATAAACTTATAATACACTCACTTTGTCTGCTGACAAGAAAATGAAAGGTACTGAAGTTGTTCCTGAACAGCTGTAGCAACACTGTCATGATTCTTCTATGGTCTATTCACCTCTGAGCCAGACCATAATACACTTAAACTCCTGTGTTTGAGGGCAAAACACACATTCAACCTGTAGGGGTTATTCCACCTTTTCTTTCTGTGGAGAACCAAGGCCACTGATTTGAAAGAGCGAACCCACAGCCCCCTCGCTCTCTGCCAGAGTTGCTCTAGGTCAGAGTTTCCCAATTCCAGTCCTCGGGGCCCCCTGCCTGCATGTTTTAGGTGTTTCCCTTCTGCCACACACCTGGATTGAATCTTTGGGTGATTAACAGGCTCCTGCAGGACTTGGTGGCTGCAGAAGATGTCATGCAATCATTTGAATCAGCTGTTCTGGTATAGAGGCACATCTAAAACATGCAGGCAGGGGGGCCCTGAGGACCGGAATTGGGAACCACTGCTCTAGGGCACTTCAGATCACGATTTTAAAATAGCAGCAGAGTCAGGTCATCAGATAAATAAAAGGTCTTCAATTAAACTCTATCTGACAACTTTGACTAAAAAAGCTGTCAGATAGAGATAGATAGATTCTACTTGCATGTAGAATCAGTAGCTACGAATGCATTGTTGACTTAAAAAGTAACTGTACAATTTTAATCTGGAAATTATTTAAACAGTTAATAATTAGCACCTTGTCTTTATTTTGACGACTAATCCAGCAGTTGTTGGATTATTAATTTGTAAATGCACAATCTGAAACAGAATGATTCAAATCTAACTGATGGGTGTGTTATATTGATGTAGTCTTTTGGTTCTTTTTTAGATATTGTGTGTCTCACAACAGAAGAACCTAAAGATAACTTTGAATGCAGACATAACAAACTTTATGGGAATGTTATATTTTAAAGATGAAAATCTGATTTATAGAATCCTGAGTCTGAATGGCCTTGATGATTGATATAAAAAAAAAAAAATAAGCAGGACAATCTGCTGCTAAATATATTCATAGCAAAACAAAGAGCACTTAAAATAAATTGTCACACATTGTGGTGCTGCTATGCTGTTTGTTTTAAATTGCATCAAGTTATCCTGGTAGGAGAAAAAAATGGAGAAAAACAACTAATGGAGTCTAAATATATGGATCAAACTGGTTGTTTCAAAGAAGGAGCACATTTACTTTTCTGATTATATAAACCCATTCATGCTTTGATAGAAATTGCACAGACATGTAAAAAGGTTTTGATTGGAGCACTTGGGGTTTGAAGCGCCTTAAAGCTTTAAAAGCCTCATTTATTCTAATGAATAAAGACTTCAGGGGAGCACTATAGGAGGAGAAGGTTTTTGGGAATACAATTTACAAAATTAATTAAATGAAAAAAAGCAAGGGGGTCGTTAAATATGCTGCAGGTTATCGCAGGTTGGAATAGAAAAGAAAGTTTCTTAAGGCTGGGGAATAATGGACTCAACCAGGCCAGCAGGACCTGAGTCATTACAAACCTTTATTTCTGCAAAGGTTGTTTAATAAAACTTATATTCACAAAAAATAAAAGCCTAAAAACATCAGAGGCTATATTTGAGTGTATAGTATCTAAATGCAGGCCACTAACTATTTCTACTGAAATTCTCTCACTGTTGCTCACTCAGACTGGACCTGTTGGACTGGGATGAGCTCCAGCTGAGGAAAACAAACACAGGCTACCTGTTGCCCCGGAGAATTCATGGTGTCCAGCTGGTGTGTGTTGAACAGCTGAGCACATGAGGAACAGTCAGGTATGTGATCATCACTGCAGTCGGCCTCTGTGTACAGCAATGAGCAATCTGTTGCTGCTAGTCAGGCCCTTAAAATGCTTTTTTATACCTTCCTTTAGTTGCCCTGGATGTGAACGAATCAAATAAATATCTTCCATATTTTAGCTAGATGATATTAGCACCTACAAAGTACAACATGTCCAGGCGAATTGGTTATTCTGCTCTGTATTGGAGAACTTGGCGTCGTATCAGCCCTGGAACTTCCTACCAGTCAGCTTCTCAAGATTCATGAAAAAACTCAAAGTTCTTCTGCACATTGACAGAAAATATTTGATTAAAATAGATTGAGTGTGTACACAAACCTCAACATAGATGAATATATTAAAAGCACATGTAGGGTTCTGAGATAAAAGCATCAACTATCCAAGTGGTTCACTCTTTCATGATCCACTGACGAACCCAGGAAGGTTGCGGCTGATATTTGTGACATCCTTTGGATACTTTAGCTGTATTTTATGTCAAAGTAAAACTTCAAGGCCTTATTTATTTTATTTTTTTTTTCATTTATGTCTCCTCTCTCCTCCATCTTTCTGCCTCTGATCCACAAATACATCAAAACATTTCTCATTTCCTAAAATGCACCCACAAGAGAGAGAAGGCTTTCTGGAAGAGCTACAGAGGAGAACGATTTTCAACATCCACAACATATGAAGACAGAGCGACACACTGCTCCACTCTTCAAGTCGAACCAAAAGTATTTATATTTATGTACACTGTCACGCTGTTCATAGTCAGCCTACAAGAAGATGAAGTAAAAATGAATGGAGTTAAAGACAGAAACTGCCCATTTTCTTGATTGCAAAAAAAAAAAAACACTGGATGAACTTAAAATTAAATGAAAATGTGATCTGATGTGGCCGACAAAGCAGTGGTGTGTCTCACATTTGGCTTGAGAACAGGCTCATTATGTAAATTCATGCTGGCTAAGATCAACAATATTAATAATAAGACTCATAAGAGTATCGCTGCATCTTCAACAGCGACTTCAAAGGAAACTTTCTGCTGAGCATCTTCAACAGTCTAGAGTCAGAAATTAATTTCTGTTAAAATTCAGGGATATATTTCGGGTGCACCTTGCTAGAACCAAAATTGAATTGCCTTCATTCTCTCTAGTTCACAGATTCTGCATCGATCTGCTCTGATTCCTTCACGCATGTTTGAGAAATCCTTTAAACTGCCTTTAAAACCATTCAGCTGTGCAAAACTCTTTGGCTCTTTGGGTATTTGAACGCCACTTTCGAGGCGCAGCTCCACCCGGAGCAGCAGTTTCCAAGCTTCTGCCTCACAGAGCAGCCCTCTCCTTAGACACCACCCGTCAGCTCCTTCAGACTAGCCAGCAGCAGTTAGCAAACACCTTGTAGAACTACACATCTGCTGAGCTCGCTAGGCAAGCTACTACACTCCAGCACTGGTGAAAACGTTGTTAGAGAATTGATGTTGTGGTGAATTTCTGAAAGAGGAGTTTCTTAAAGAGTCAGTTTTTAAATGATGAAGTCAAATCTTTCTAAAGTCATACTTGATGTATGCAGCATTTTTGCAACAAACTTGATTGTGCTGTAAAATCATTCTATGTGGATGGAAAAAACAATACTTCCCCTTTAAACAAGCAGTATGACATGGTATTCCTGTTATGTTTCCCTTCATTTTCAAACTTGTTTCCAATAATGTTAATCTGTTGATGTGATCTTATTTCAGACACTTCCTGTTGTCAATTATTTAAAAAAATCAAAATAAAAAATTTAAACTAACAAAACTGACTCCACACCTCCTGCTGAAATACAACCACTACAGATGACAGTAAGTGGTACATTTACAATAAAAGAAAGCATTAGATATTTTTAATACCTCTTGAATAAAACAGTGAAAATGTTAAAGAGAAGCTCAGTTAGTGTTTTTGAAAGCTGTGGAGATGCTGATCCTGTGAACCTCGTCCAGCAGAGGATTGTAATGGTGAGAATAGTGAGGTTGCATTCCCCGCTGCTCTCAGCTCATCGACTCGCTTTGTGTGTGACTGAAGGAGCTCCATGTCTTCCACTGGGGACCCTCAAGCCTCTTAAGTAACTCGCAATAGAGAAAGAGCTTCTGAAAGAGGTGGGAGATTTAGGTTGGTCTTGCAATCACATAATCCCATTTCCAGTTTTAAGCACATATAATGGACTCGGTTCAGATGGGCCAACTTTAGTAGGTCAGGGATTTTAGGGGTTATGGGAAATTGCTGGTGCAGTGCTTTTCCCAAGTTTACCCATCCAATTAAAACCCAGACCAAGAGGAAAGAAATCTGCTTTCAGTGAAAGATATTGTATGTGCAGGGCCGGTGGAGTGTGTGGATTCAACCAGGAAAGAAATCTGCTCTGGCTGGAGCTAGAGGTCATGGTTTCTCTGAGCTGAGTATGTTGAATGTTAATAAACAGCGTATGAGAAGAAAAGCCTGTTTGCCACAGTGCAGTGAATGAATCCTACTGGGGACCTACTGTCTTCTGGTGCATCACAGAGCTGTTTCAAGCTTTGGTGGCAGTTTATATTCAGTTATTAAAACAGGATGGGGCTCTTTCAAAATGCGTGTTTAATAAATTTAATAAAAGCTTATTTGAGTGCAGCTAAGTCGCTTTTTCAGTGTTTCTGGATGAAGGTGGTTCCATTTATTGTTAAACCTTGGTTGTAAAAAAACAAAAGATGGATGCTTTGTGTTTGCCTTAAATTTTCCAGTAAGAAAAGTATGTTGGTAATAATTTTAACCTGATTACAAATAAAAGACCTGACAGTTTTGCTGCACTTTGGACACCCAGGTTTAAGTTACTCTGTTTACCTTGTTGGGTATCTAGGCCAGTACTCACAGGGTACTAACAGATACACATCAGAGTACCTACACATTACCTGTGGGGTACTAACACTTTAATCAAAGGGTTACTGACTGAAAGTAGCAAAAAAGAAAAAAAAAACACTAACCAAACCCAAGAATAACAGAAACTATGGCACCAAAAACAGTTACTAAACAATAGCAACTTCACATAAAATGTTTTTAATATGCACCATAAAGATTTTGACCTGAATTAACTATGAGAAGGAAAGGATTTTTATTTCAGAGGTTAAGAATTTCAAACCTTCAGCTTTTGTTTATGGTGAATTGCTCACATTAAACACATGGTGATCATGAATGAAAATAATCTAAAAGGGACTGTCAACAGAATGCACAGCCCTTCTAGGACATCAAGATAAAAGGCTACAGATTAATGGATGCATATTTATAATAACTTACTAAATATTAAGCTTTTTCCTTCAAGTACTTTTATAGATGGAGTTTAATAATGACAAAAAAAAAAGTTTTCTAAAAATGCTTTAAGGTTCTTTAAGATTCCTAAACTGATCCTTTTTGGTGAATACGTGTTTTTTTTTTTTTTTTTTTTTTTGCTTGATATAATTTATATGGCAGAAAGGAGAAATTATCTAAAAATGAAATGAAGAACCCTCTTTGGCAAATAAACTGTTAAGAAAATGCTCTCGGTTTTTCAAAAAGACAGATAATCAATACAATGTTCTCCTGTTTCTCTGGAAGCAAGTTTGAACTTCACTTGAATGGTAATCTCAGATATGACTGGCAGGAGAAGGTATTGAGTGCATAAATAATGTGTGCAAAGCATTTCTCTACCAACCCATTCTTCTGCAATAAGCCAACTGAGAAACCGTTTGAGTTCTCTGGCTCGTCTCAAATATGAGAACTTAACTGCAGCATACTTTTCTTGCCATTTTTTATGACATAAACTGGCAAGGGGTCAAGAAAACTTTCAAGACAGACAACAAAGCCAACAGCAAAAGTGCAAAAGGTAAAATTAGAGAGGAAATGAACTTCAGCAAGTGTTTTGGCTAAAATGCACTTTTTTTTCTTACTACTGATATATTTTTGAAGTGAGAAAATAAGTTGTTCACTATCATTTTAACTTTTCAACCAATTCCATAGTGTTGCTGTCTAGTTGCTTTTAGACATGTTTTTGTTTTAATTTTAAGACTGAAACACTTCATTAAACTCCACAGTCAGGATGTGTTACATGAACACATAGTCAATATATTAGGTTTACATATAGCTTGCTAAGTCTTTGTTTGCTTTATTGAAGGAGTTTAACAGTTTTATATGGCGTTGTACAAAAGTTAAAACCACTACATCTTTATTTATATATTATTTTCCTGTACAGACTTAATAAAAAGGTTCTCAAGAATAACTGAAGGTCTTTCAAAATATTTTTTCTATGCATTTGTGTTTCAGGCTTCTTTTCCCCTCCTTTTCAGCACAGTGTGTGTATCTGACCTGACAGCATTTTCAGCTGCGTGTGCATAACAATCGAGAAGAAAATGACAAAGAGAGTGCAAGCAAAGCAGTGTAATATGTTGGAAACTTTCTCCAGAAGATGAATATGAGTCATATACATAGGAGACAGAGTGAAAAATACAGCAAAGAACTAATATCAACCTGAGAGATGAACCCTCCATCCACTGATCACTTACTGCATGTCAGGGCAGCTAATGTCCTTTGCCAGCCACCCTGTAGCTGAAAAAGTCCTACTTTCAGTATTTTTCACTGCTTCAACTAATGGAATGAGAACAAATTTTGTATTTTTGACAACCCACTTAAAAGTGAGTTATTATGTGTGTTGACTGGTTCCTCTCTAAGATTAGAAGTTTCCTTCTGTCTGAATGAATGAACATTCTAACAAACCAACACGTCCCTCCAAATGGTCAAGTACAGAACTTGAACGTCTATAAGAAAGCGGGCAGAGATGAATATCACTTTTAAAGAAACAAAAAAAAAAAGCTCTGGCTTCTTGAAATAAAAAAAATTGCTGAGTTGCTCAGAATGTTGACAACCAGTTTTGTTGTGGTGAAGGAAGAGCTGAGTCAAAAATCAAAGCTCTCAGTTTACAGGTCAGCCTATGATTCAGTAGGTAAGTGTTTACAACCAGAGAAATGCTGACAGCTTCGTCTGGGTCAAGACTGAGCTTCTGCCTCAAGCAAGAGAATTCACATATCTTGGTTGAGGTTTTGTCTGCAGTAATGAGAGTTTTGATTTGCTCTGTGAAGGCAAAGCTCTGGATTTCAAATCTCTATCAACCTTCCATCCATCACCCCATGTGATGAAACTTGGTTCATGGCTGAAATAACAAAATCTTCAATACAATGATGCATGGTGGGATCTCCCACAGAGCCTGACGTAGAGCTGCTGTTTCCTTACAGTGGAGGTCACACGTATGGAACCATAATCAATCTCCATCTTCTCATGGTGGAAAACTTTTGAAATGACACACGACAAGCTATTTTTGTCACAACAACTTTACATTGAAGAGACAAATAAAGACATTTACAAAGTCAGCCTTGTATCACCTGAAGAACATTTCCAGGACTAAAGGACTGAACACCAAAGTACATTTAAGTCCTGTTGTTGCATCAACCTTCCAGACCACTCAGGTCTTCTGGTTCTGATCTGGATCCCAGATCTGGATCCCAGATTCCCTAAAGAAACAACAATGAGTTGTTTCTTTAGGGAAGAAACAACTCATTGTTTCTTCCCTAAACAATGAGTTAGGGAAGAATGGATGGATGGATGGATGGATGGATGGATGGATGGATGGATGGATGGATGGACAACCATCAAGACAATGGTTGCTTACAAGCCATGCAAGTCTTAATATCAAGATAATCGATTTCAAATTAAATAAATTTTTTTTTTTAAAACATACCAGCTATAATTATGCGCTCACCTGGTATCTCCCCCACATGGCAGACTGGATCACGACTCTGTTCAACATCTGAGACTGCAGCTTGGCTGCATCTCAGGAGATCACAGTTGAAGGCCAGTGTGATCTGATTCAGTCTATTTAAGTCACAAAGCTGCTAAAACCCATGATGAGTTCCTCTGAGGAAGAGAGGATGTTAAGAACGGAGGAGAGTTTAACATAGAGACAGCAGTGAGAACTGGCAAAGGAAAATGGAATCTAATTAAAATGGAAAGTAGTGGATTGTACAAGGTTCTTATTTATCGGCTTTGAGGAAAACTACGTATTCATAAAGAGCAGTCTTTAAAGTACAAGCACCAGGTTAAAAAAATATTTAAAGTGACACTTGAAATATAAATCAATGTAAAGTGTGTTAAAGCTTGTATTTAGTTGAATGGTGTAGATAGCAATGTCCATATCTTGGTGTTAAAAATTTCTTCTTTCATTTAATTGCAATGAACTATTATCTCTGTGTAATGTAAATCCACCAAACCTCTGTCACTGACTTCCTTTGAATGGTCAGACAGATTAAAGAGCTCGAAAACAAATAAAGAGAAAATAGAATAACTGCAGCAGCAGCAAGCAGCGGCAGGCAAACACATAAACAAACTGCAGTAACTATTTCAACTTGGCGACATCCAAATCATTTCCTCAGCTACGTATTTAAGTTCAGAAAGAATATTTTTGCTTCTGTTTCTCTAATTCTCATCTCATGTCAGTGAGCATATCAGCAGCTTCTGCTATCATAAATTTCTCCGCAATGCTCAATTTTCATGGATTTCAATGATGTCTAAAAGAGGAGAGCCTACTGTACTGTCTTTTAATTTCAGTTTGATTTAAAAAGGTGAAACAATAGCAAGCCTACTGTTATAATAGCTGAAAATGTGTGAAAAGTGCTAAGTTTGAATGTATTAGCGCAGTAAATTAAATAAACAGAATCCTGATAATTATTGGAACCATGAGTGCCTGAAAAAAAGCGATGTGACTTTACATTTACATGTAATTACATCCAGCAATAATTAATTTTCCAATCTTTCACTATATGCTCAGCTTCATTCGATAATTTAATTTAATTAAGCAGTTCTCTCTCCTCAACCTTTACCTGACATTTATTTTATTTATTGCAGTTAAAGGTTGTTTTTGTCCAGCTTACTTTATTTCAGATTTTATGCTTGGTCGTAAAACATTTTTTGTAAACCAAGGGAGATGTCCTAAATCAGACAGCTAATCACACCACAGAACTTTGGTTCCTCTGACTTCATGAAGGACATTTGCCCAAATGTTATTGGTGAGATTTGTATGTATACCTGAGTCTGTTTGGTGTTGAGAAAATTCAGAATAAATTCAAAATTGTGTGACCAAAACCTTCTTTTGGATACAAAACAGGGATGATGATAAAGAATTGCTTTATTATCACCCCCTAATCTGCTTTAGGAGTTGTTGTTTTTTACATAACAGCAGATATCAGTAAGCCAATGATAATACCAGCCTTTGCTATAAACATTTCAGTGATGACATGAGCTATATTCATTTTAAAATTGAATTCTGCTGCACCTGGTATCAAATTTTTCCAACAGACTCATAAGCAGATGCCTCCATGTGGAGAAATCGACTCCCTGGGCTTTTTAACCAGACGATCAACGTTTGTATTCCCCATCCTGATGACCTTTCCAGATGGGATTTCTCATCAACGAGTGGCCACTAATTTGATTTCAGAGGTAATTTTAGCCTGTCATCATGATTAAATAATTTAATAAAGAAAAGAGTTTAATAAGCAAGAGTTTTTCTTGCAAGTCTTTGTGTTCAACACGTCTTCTCTGTAATTTCCGGCTCTTCTCTAATTTCTTGCTTTCAGCTGAAAACTTGGTCCACAGATTTCCCAGGAAACATTTTTGAGATGGTAATTAAAAAGAGGCTCACAAATGATATTTGAGACTTTCAAAGACTCACAAACAATGAGATCTAATATTTGGTACATTAAGAAAGTAATTTAACTAAATAAAAAAAGTTACGTTTAATCAGTTGTCAGTAATGTCAGTTTGCATTGAATTGTGGGAATGGACAGAGCCTATTAAAATATATTATTATTGGATGTTTTACACTTTTGCTACTTATACAAATTCATTATGATCAACAAAATTTGGCTTTTTTGACCAACAAATTCATAACAGCAAAGAAACATCTAATGTAAAAGCAAAAAGAGGAGGAGTTTCAGAAAGAGCAGGAGTTTTTAAAGTGACAGAGACCTAATTGTTTGCTATTGTTTCACCTAATTCCTAATTTAAATCAGAAATTCAGATTTTTTTAAGTCATATTTGATATATGTAGCATTTTTATAATAACTGAAGGCAACATGGTTACTTGATTATACTATTAGATGGCACTATTTGCCTGAAAAACACAAAACACTGCCCCTTTAAAAACCATTGAGGACGTATGTATATATTTCAGCGGGTACATATAATTCTAAACTTATGTGGATGTGAGAAAACATCAAGCACATCATCCAAATAAGAAATTAAAGACACACTGATTAGCGTGTTTAAACTTCTAAATAGTGTGAGGATGTGTCTCACATCCTTCTGTTTAATGTCCGAAACCATCCAACTGTCAAAGAAATTTTCCTCACTTGAAATTGGCTCATCCTAATGAAATTTTAATTTGTTATTATGAGCACATTCGGTGCCCAAAGGGCTGCCTGTTAGTGTGATATTTAAAAGCTGCAAATGCACTCGGCTTGAAAGCCCATGCATTACTGGCTGGAAGAAATTGGATGTATCCATTAAAGTGACGTTACCCAGGATGAAAATGGAATCTGATCATTTGTTTCCAGCTAGTGACATTAGTTCAGTCCAGCGTGGAGCAACCGATAGACTGATTGGCCTGTTCAGAAACAGGACAGAGTAATTCCACTTGGCAATAATCCTGGGATCCCACCTATCAATTCAATGACTGTATTCACCACAAATGCCTTTGGAAAGATTGGACAATTTTCTGTCCAGCAGGTCCTCTGGTAAAATGGTAGAAAATCAATTTTTCTGTAGCTGAGGAGAAAACTGGCCAAAGCTGAATTTTTACTGATAAAGGAACTTCTACCAATGAATTTGGTGTTTTGTATTTGTATCTTGTATTTTCCGATGCGCCGTTTCTTAAAAACAGCACATCTGGTCCTCCCAGGGGGTTGAATGAGTCTCTGCACATTTGCTCCATCTTCTTATTATTTCTTATTTCTCTCCCTCTTGTGGCAATAATTTATATTTATGCAGCAAAAGAAGATTATTACCATCAATCAAAAATAAGAGTAAATACTAGCATTGGGAACACTGATGAGAGAGATTTAGGTCTGTCTCTGCTTGCCTCTGCCTGGATGTCAGCCTTCCTTTTGATGTGCACATTTTATCCCTCTTTGAGATCAGTGCCAGACATACACAGTGTCCCTGCAATGGGAAGAATGTCTTCCTCCTGCAGAATGGGACACATTTAGAAAGCCTTTTGATGTTACAAATAGCATTTTGATGCGCAGGCCCACCCAAATGATAAGGATTTGCTTTTACAAAACTGTTTGTTACCATGGTGGCAGGTGTGCAGTTGAAGTGAGGCAGTTGGCTCCCATCCACAGAAAAAGACTGTTATTTTTGTCGAAGTGGTGACATGGACATGATGGAAGTAAAAGAGCAAGACAGAAAACCTGAAGGTATCTGAGCTATCTTTTCTTTTGGGGGGTTAAAACAGTTTGTCTCAGTGTTTTTCAAGGTGTGACCCCCATTTTTAAAAAATGGAATCCAAAAGACATTTATACCTTAAATTATATTTATTTTTAATTCACATGTAATCTGTTTTTCAATCATTAATATAAACTACAGTATAAGTTAATTTAATGAAGACAGAGACAGAAGATATGAATTCCCTTACTGGAGGGGAATTTCAGAAAAACATTATTTGTTTTCTGTAAGCAATTGTTTTCTTAAATTCAGGTGCTAAAAATCTTCATTGACACTTAATCACAAAAGTTAGGCGACCTTTGATGATAAGTAATGAAACATGTTTGACAACAGGATCTAATTATATTGTTACATATGACAATGTTATAATATATGTACCAGAGTACATAACTTGGCAGATTGGTAAAAAGAGTCAAGCTGCAGCTTGTAACGAAGCTGAAGAGCTGGAACTCGGAGTCACTCAGCAAGCAACAGAGGGAGGCATTTGGGCCGGTGAATGCAAGCACCGTTCAGCTGTGTAATTAAAAACATCCAGTCCGCCTTATCTGTTTGCAGTTTGGTTGTCTGAAGACATAAGTTTATTTCAACGCACCGAAAAACAGGCTAAATATGAGACAAATAAAACTGAACCTTTATTATAAACAGCATGTCAGTGCAGCGTAAGCGTTATTTCTCTTGTTTATTCATGTCTTCATGTTTTGTTCCTTAAACATTGCTATTCTGTTTAATTGAAATGTTCGCTTACAGGCTAGATCAAAATATTGTGAAATAATGACGTCACCAGTGATAAAAAGCAGCCAAACTTTAAATCAATAAATGCCTCATGGAAGGTTAAAGAAAATGTACCAAAAATAAATTAGAAAAGTTTTGAGATTGTTAGCCAGAATTTATTTCACTAGTTTCATTACAATGAGTATATCTATGTTCTTTTTTATTCCGCATATCAAAACATTTTACATATTTCAAAATTTGATCTCATTTTGATGACCACAAGGTCCAAAAGAGTCTCCAGTTTCACTGTTAACTAGAAAACAATGCAATAGTACAATAATTTATTCTTTCTAATAGGATTTAAATTCTTATTTTTAGTACTATTTATTACTCTTACATGGACTTTATTTTTGCTTTCACAAATTTCATTTTTTTGAATTTGTAATATTTCAGGACCTGCTGCTTCTGAAGCTTAACTCATAAGCAACAGATGTGAGCAACTCTATCAAAACAGTGTTTGCAAATTTGATCAAGTCTCGTACTTGCAGCTTTTAGTTATTTAGTTATAATCATATTTCATATTTTCTAGCTCCCATTGGTTGACTGTATTTTCATCGACTTTCAGTGATGATGAAAACTAGACTTAATTTTGTCTCCTTATAAGACCCTGTGTGTTGCTGAAAAGTTACATTTACAGTTTGATAAGATTAGATGTTTTTGCATTTGGAAATTGATGTCATCAGCTCCAGTTTAGTTCCTTCACACAGAAAATTATTACATAATATTTTACTATATTTAACACATATAAAACAGATCTTGGATTTTTTTTTGCATCGCAATAACTTGTTCTTTTAACAGTATTGTGTAAATGTTTTTCATCCACTGCGTGAAAGACTGACAAAATTGAGCATTAATTAAAAAGTGTAATCTGACAGCAGTCATCCAGATGAGAAGTAACCTGTTCAAGATAAAACATCCATAGAGGTTTTTGAGAGCTATTGTTTTTCCTAATAATACCATAAGTTGAATTTGTTCATTTTTGTATGAACGTAATCTCATTAAAATGCCAAGATCTTGTTTCAAAAAGATGTGCTGCTTTTGTCATGCTAACTCTGATGTAATTTATCTGAGTTTGAGCTACAAAAGCACATTAGTATTACTGCAGGGTAAAAGCATATCAGCAAGTGCAGGTGGAGTTTGAGCACGAGTTCCCACCTCCAGTCGGAGATTTTCAGGTGAGTAGCTGTAGACAGAGCGGTGGACTCCAGATGGAGGAGACTATATGTGTCCTTCCTCATGGTCATTCCACTCGACCTCAGCTCCATCACGGTTTTTCTGCCTCATTAGAAACCTCTTTCCCACTCTTCCTCTGTCATCTCGCCTCAATGGCAGTTCAACAGATGGCAATGGCAACGGTTCATTTAAATTCAAGGAGAGACCTGGAGTCAGTGACTCTGTGTTCCTCAGTAATTTTCCAATTTTTCATTAGACCATTGGCCCATATGAAGATAAGGTCACATCACCCAAGTCTTCTACACTTTCATTACAGTTGCACTAATGTTCCCATGTCTCTGATCACAATTGTACTTAAATGATGGTATGGAAACATTTTCTACAGAGTTTGGTATTGTAGTAATGTAGTTATAAAAACATATAGCACAGACTCCACCTACTCAGGTTGAGTATTCAAGTTCCACTTTTTTCACATCAGTCCACAAGATGTTTTCCCAAAACCTTTGACCCTAATCGACATATTATGTCTTCACATGGTTCAGGTTGGTTTGGATATGCTTTTTCCTTAATATTGACCCTTTGCAACTACGTCACCAGACATGTTTTGAGGGCAATATTGAACAGAGTTACTAAAATTGTTTCTCAAATTGCTTTTCATTGTAAAGCCATAGATTTTATTTGGTCAAGTTGAGTTCATTTATCAGTGGATGTAGCCCACCTCGTTGTGGCTCATAGACAGTGGTAGCTAGTTTAGAAACCGACTCATTCCTTCTCCCTCTTGACATATTTATTGATTTGATCAAATCACAGATTTTACCTGAATTCCTCTTCCACCAGAACAGACGTAAAAGGGAACAAAAGTTTTGATGCTGACCAATTTGTTTTTTTTGTTTTGTTTTTTTTTTACATGGTAAACTACATGATGATGAGGTATTTTCTTCATGGTTACTAAAGAATAGACCAATGCCTTTTCCAAAATGCAATATTTGATTGCAGCTCAGTTTTACTCTCACTTAGTTTCTTAAGTATAAACATTAATCTTAATACCTCGTACAAAATGTTTGCTGCAAATCCATGAATACACCGATGTGCTGCCAGCCCTTACAATTGATGTCTGCTATCCATCACCGTCTTTGTTTCTCATCAAAAGATTTGCAGTAAATTGACAAGTTTGGTTTGGATCCTTGTCTGTTTGTGCAGCTGACCGAACAGCATGCTCTGACTATTTTTACAGTGAAATCAACCAAATGAAAAGCAACATTAAACTACCAGCTGCCTGTTTGTTTTGTCTAACATTTGAGTATGACAAAATTACAGGAGACATGGGGTTATGATGGTTAGAGTTTGTCCTGTAATTGGTTCAAATCCCCACTCCATCTGTCTCAGTTGTGTCCTTCGGCAAGACGCTTCACCTGTCTCGCCTGCTGGTCGGCCTGAATGACTGAATAGTGTGAAGTGCTTTGCGGTCATGTGGACTTGATAAAGTGCTAAACAAGTAGAGGCCTTTACCATCTGTAAGGGGAAACACAGCCAGGATTTTAATCCTGCTTTAAATGCTGTGTGTAGCTCCCTCTTTCCATCCAGGAGATCAGCTGAACAGGATTATGAGGCCTTTACAAAGCCAGCCTGTTGTTTAAACAAGTGTTTCTACATTCAGATGACGATATAATGACATCTCTTTGTAGGGATGTTCATATTAGCGTGTTCTGAGTTGGTAAGATGTCTACTTGGACTGCTATCCTCTCCTGAAAGGCAGAATACCACAAAGGGTTGATCAAACATTTACTGTGTTGATGTCTTTAGTGACAAAATTAAGTGCTGAATTTGTGGCTTTGGAAAATCCAGCTGGTTCTTTGATAGATCCAGTTAGAACAATGTCTAGCGCCAGCTTTGGTGGGAAAATCCTAAAACAGGAAAGTGTCTGGTTCGAAATAAAGATTCCTGACTGAGTAGTTATTGAACAGAAATCTAGAAAGCACCACTATGAGCTTCCACTTTAATATGTTTTCTTTCTTATTCATAGTGTTGTGAGTTGAGACATGTTGCTCAGGAAAAAACATTATTGTGCCGTCATTTAATAGTGAGTAATATTTCAGCTGTAGTCTCTTTGTTAGAATTCCAGTAAGATACCAATCCATTTACACTTAGCACACATCTTTGCTTTTGTTGCTGCTCATATTGCCAAGACAGACTTATCACAAAATAAATACACATTTGTCTTTCATGATTTCTGAAACCTGCACTTTTTGGATCTTTGTGATAAAACTGGCCTAATCCAGTTTTCTTTTTTCATCTTCTTCATGCATCATTGATGTCTCACACAGAACAACTGGCCTTTTATCTGCTGTTTGTGCTCTATTTTCATGTGATCCAGTTAAACGCTCACTGGGCTCTCTTGTTCTTGCTGGCTGTCGTGTTTGTGATGAGATCAGACAAGAGATTAGGTGTCACACTTTGTTAGCCTATTTCAATGTCATTTTGGCTAATTTTCATACTTAGTGGACGATCCATCTTTGCACTCAGTGTTCATTTCCTTTGTAAAGAACATGAATAAAATTTACTGCCATTGTTTCACACTGCAGGTACAATCTGGATTGGTTTCTCTGAAAAGGAACAAGAGGAAATGAAACTGGGTAAAAATCAAAGGATCTGGCTGTGCCTGTCAGCAGCCAGACTGAATTATTACCCGCTAGGTGCCGACTCAAACTTGCACAGCACTGCGGAGGACTAAAAATTAAACTCATTCATCCATCTGTCCGAACACAACTGGCATTTCATAAATACAGCTGATTCATAAAGCACAAGCTTATTAAAAGAACCTGTGGTTCATCGATTCATTTAAAGACCCCAAGAACTGAAGAGTTCAATGGGACTGCCAAGTTCAGAAAACAACTGAAAAACATTCAAATCTGAAAAAATAAAATTAGTTTTTTTCAGTACGTATATATATATATATATATATATATATATATATATATATATATATATATATATATATATATATATATATATATATATATATATATATATATATATATATATATATATATATATATATATATATATTTATTTTTTATTTGTTTTTTATTTTTTTCTTGAAGAGAAGTAAAAGGATGAGAACTAGTTATTTACTGTTGATTTTTCATCAGTTGTTAAAGGAAACTATCAGAAGAGTTTAGATTATTTGGTGATTTCCATATTTTCATTTAGTGGAACAATTTTGTTTTTCTAGAGTCAAAAAGACTCTGAACTCTGGTTCTAAGGTTGGGACAGCAGTGATTTAGGGTGCATGGTAGACCATCTTATCAAATAGAGGACAGAAAGCATTTGTTTCATGGGATTAGGGTGAAAGAGCCTGTGGCACTACAGAGCAGTAGACCAGGATTTATTATGAAACCTATCAGATTCAATCACCTCAGCAGCACCACTGTTAGAGGACACCTTGTTTTGTCTGGACTACCATCTACTGAGTTATCGATTCCCCCACGGCACCTTATGATGCTCATTAACATCATAAGCCAAACACTGTCTTTGGCTGAAAGGGAGGAAGCAGTTGAATTTCTCAGAAACCCTTGGAGTGAAGGCAATATCCAACAGCATAAAAAAAAGGAAATGAAGCGTAAGGCATGTCTGAAATTCAATCTCTAGAGAAAATGGTAAATTATCCCAGAGTGTAATATACAAATGTGGAAAATTTTAAATTATTCCTGTCTGACAAAATAAGTTTCCTGCAAGCTGAGGCATCACTTCAGAAAATATCAAATTTAAAACTCCACGGGAGCCAGGAAATTACCTCCTCAAACATGGCCTGAATAACATGAGCATTTAAACTGTGACTGCCATGGCTAAAATTGAGTATGCTGATTGGGCAGTGAGGCGTGTCGAAGGATAAATGCCTCCGATTCAGTGGCTTGCATGCATTTTCATGTTGTGTCTCTGTAGAGCCTCAAACATGATGGCGGCAGCCAAATGTATCAACCTTTTTATTGAGACATCTATTGGCCAAATATATATGTGAAGCTCATGTGAATAAAATGTTAAATATCTAAACGATTTGACTAAATTGTCGAAAATTATGCTTTATAATTCTTTCCTAAAGACAGAATTCAACATAAATAAAATATCTGGCATCAAAAACATCAAAAATTGTATTTCAAGTTCATTTATTGCATGTTTTGCTACTTTTATTTGTGAAGAAAGCGCATCGTGACACAGCAGCAGCTGTATTTTGAACCCAGGAGCACAAAATACAGCTCTTTGGAAATTATCTAATGAATTGTGTGTTTTGATGTTTTTTTGTTCAGCTCGAATTGATAGCTACTGTTTCAAATCCAAACAACAGACTATGTAACAAAAACAAAAACAGTGAAGCAACAAATAATCAGTATACTCCCACTTAGCGCAGATGTATTTGCATATTTGTCTGTGAAAAATATCTATAATATTTGGAAATACAAAAGTTGAAATATCTATAGAAGCTATGCTATTTGATATGTTATTGGCTAGCATTTAATTAGCAACCAATCCAGAGGTGTCCTTTTTCCTTGACAGTGATTGGCTGTATCCACAAAAGTGTATTGATGAATATTAAGGTATATTTGATATTTTACTTTGCGTTTTATTAACAAATGTAATCTTCAGACAGGTTATTGGTAACAGTACAAAATTTCACATACTTTCATTTTATCAGTGAGGCATCAAAAACGTATTTCACTGGGTTTGTGGATCTTTGGGTTCTTTTTGATTGTCACATGGTTCCTAGATGTCCTCCTGTATGAACTCATTTCCCTATGTTTTTTTTTTATGATGTCACACAAAGAAGGGCTGGTTCCTGGTCTTGCCTCAATAAGCTTATGCAGGTAAATCTCAGTTTACCTCTGATGTTGTAAATAAAGCTATCGGAAGAGTACAAAGCCAGAAGAACATCATTTTCAAAACCACTCAATGTCTGTATTCTAGTAATTAGCTAACATAAATATTTTAGAAAATCCTAATTAAAACTAACCAGAAATATTTATGTTTAGACTGTGAGAGAAAAATACCTGTCTTTTTATAGATTGCATGTTTCAAATATTTGAAATGCAAAATGGCTCTCTGGGTTAAATGTTCAGTGTTTGGTTTCAGATTTCTTGGGTGTGACGTGTTTATGTAGTCAAAGATAAAGTTCTCACTGCAGAAATTAGTTTAATTTGTTTTCCCAATGTTGAAAACATTTTTTAATTAGGCTAAAAGGATAAGGGTAAAATCCTTAACAATGTTGTACACATGCAGTCCGTATTTATTGTTTAATTTTTTTTTTAGCTTAAGCTTAATCAGAGCACCAGAGATCCTGGACTCAGAGGTCCATTTAACTCGACAAGATTGTCAATCATACACACCAGACTAAAGGCTTTGCTGCTCCTCTTTGTGAGGGCTTTGATTCATGTTTGCACACTCTGAATGTTCGCCCGACTGATGAGATCGCGGTCCAAAGGGGTTCTTCAAAGACCTGCTAGAGCCTGAAGAGCCTCCTCTTGTAATTCACCTGCACAAACTGTATTCTGCTCCTTTCAGTGCTCTGCTTTTCTGAATCAACATGTTTGCCCCAGTGCGCACACACACGTAATCAGTAATGTGACAAGGTTTTTACCGAGAGAGGTATTAATGGAAATTTACACATTATCATCAGCATAATTTCCGAGCTCTAAAGCTACTTGGAGCAATTTCCAAATGAAAAATAATGAAGTGTGTCTGCTGTCAGCTTAAGCTCATATTTCATGGTAAATAAATAAGAATTTAATATTTACTGATAGTGTTTGTTTTACTCTAAAGCTTCAAAGATTTCTGTTATGGATGGACAAGTGCGGAGAGATGCTTAAATGAAGTCGCACTTGTGTTTGTCCTCTGACTCAACTCAAAAACACACACTCCTGGTATGTTTGATGTGCTTTCTATAATCTTCCTCTCCATAAATGTGATGGGGTTTTTTTTTTCCCACTCCACTGGGGAAAGCCATCATGTAGAACAGCTGCTTCAGGCTAAGGCTGATGAAATTATTACCTTGCTGATGTGACCTGCCTGCTGCTTTGGAGTCTACCAGGGATTCAGGGTAAACAAATCTCCTGGAACAGCCTCTATCCCCTCCAGACTGTACTGATGAGATGTCTAGTATCGTTTTATCATGACACTGTTTATGAAGACTGAAAGGCTGTCAGGATTATCAAGTTCATTTTGATTTATGTGTTGGTGCATAATCAGATAAACAGCAGTCTTATGTGTTGAAGTGTCATTACATTTCTTGTACATAATTATCAAAAAATGTCTCTATTTACATAAGAAATATGTAGTAAGTAAGGTACTTCTGGTTACATTACTGTACTATCAAACATTTATTTATTACAGTTATGCAAATTCAAAATTCAAACTGGCTTTATTGGAAACAGTGTGACATATTTAAAGTGTTTAAATAGTTCATTACTTGTTAATTCTTCTTCTATGAAACTTACAACTAATGAAAACCAGAAATTCAGTTTCTCTGAATTTTTGTCATTATACACCTATAACACAATGTCACAAGAAAACACACACATTTGACATCGCAGCATATACAATGGAATTACCTGCTAAAGCAGATTTCCACAAATTTCTTTGACATGTCAAAAACATTCTTCAGCGTGAGCATCATGGGTTTTACATGCCAGGAATACTGAACATGGATGAGACAGAAACCATGCAGCTGTGACTCAGATCCTGGGGCAAAGACGGAAAAATAAAAATACTCTTAATATGCTATCAAGAAGCTTCACTCACCTCAGGATACTTGAAGCTCATTGACAGTTTTTTTTTTTTTAAATTAAGATGATTAGATCTCTAGGAATCAGTAGTTTTAATCTTGAATGGTCAGTTTATTCTTAACCGTTAAAAACAACTTTAAGAAGATGTTAACATCATAGCAACGTAACATACCCAGTCATGACACAGCGGTACACTGTCAATCCCAGCTGTCTATATATGCACCATTCAGCACATCATGTACCTTGAAGATGTGACAGGACTGTATGTTCAACAAAATCCCCTTAAAGTAAGACCAGGTTACCATTTGGAATACCAGAAAACATGGCAAGATAGGAGGCAGTAACCATGTTTTAAATGAAACAAATAAAAAAAGAATTGACCTGTTGAAGTGTGTAATTATATTTTGCCACGGTGGACCTTAGGAACTCAAACATTCAGTCTTTTGAGGCATTCGGTCAGGTGGTGGGCAAACAGTCCATTCACATTTCCACTTGGAAGTCTCCAGTGTACTCAAATAAGGACTCGCAAGTTGGTTTAATGTTTAGTTGAAACTGAAAATCATCCATCCACCCATTTTCTTTACCCTCTTAATCTTTGCAGATTCACATAGCGGCTTTGCCTAAGGCTTTTTTTCCCTTAGGTAATGCAGTTGGTGAGAAGCAGAATATATCTAAGAACAATTTTCGAGGGACAAACTGACTCAGCAGGCATATTTAAGACTACAAGGCAGCTGTACGAGAACCAAGATAGAACATGCAAACTCGACAAAACACATCCACAGGAAGGACAGGAAGCTCAGGTCCTTCTTGTTGAGACGAGAGGCAACAGCTCGACTGCTCTATCATTCAGCTTCAGTCTTAAAATATGAAGCCAGAATGAAAAGTGTATTATTTGCTCAACTTCCCTCATTTATAGGTTAAATTTAAGAGCTACCTGGAACTGCTTATTGAAAAGGGGAATGAAAAATCTAAAGGTATGAGATAATAACTAGCAAAGCTTTCCTGAGGTAAACATACCAATGTAAGTGTCAAATTAGTTTTTGTGGCCTCAAAAACGTTTCAAGAACCACCAAATATTTATCCCTCAGTCTTGTGTGACTAGCTGCGTTTCCATCAAACATATATTTGCGGAGTTTAGCATTTTGAAAATAAATTTGTTAATGGAAAAAGGTGTTTTTTTGATTGTATCAAAATTGGTTTATTACTCAAAACTGCAGTTAAAATATTTTCTCGCATTACACAAACCACACGATCACCAATCAGAATGTTACCAGTGGCACAAACTACGTAGAAGAAGACAGGAAGTAGTTGGAGGATAATGGCGAGGCATGTTTTTTTTAATGACTTATTGTGTGAACAAACTTATGCAAGTTTTATTTTACCGTAATTGTACATATTTAGAAAACCATTTTGAAGATACATTTTCTACATTTCAACAGAAACCACAAAGGTGATAAAGAGTTTGCTGTCCAGAAGTAAACACAGATGATCAGATTGGATGATGCCAGCTGTAACTGGGAGTTACAGTTACTCCTTTTAGATGCAAGCTATGGAAGAACTCCAGTAGAATCATAAAGGAATGACTATTTGCACATACTGGTAGGATCCAAGTGGTGGCAGCAATCCCTGCATTGAATGAGCCGAACAGGTTCAGCCTGACCCGATTAACCCCATGCATGCAGGTTTCAGACTGTGAGAAAGATGACTTTCAAGCTCCACCGCTGAGATTAAATCTGATGACACTCTAACTGTAACCAATAACTTTTCTTTAATGTAACTGAGACATTAAATGTGAAATCAAATGGGTTAAATAGTTATTACATGCGCTTGAGATAGTTTAATGTGAATTTCTGTCAAATTCATGAAGTAGCAGAAAGTCTGACTGGTTATCACAGACATGCAGGCCTTTTAATGCAGCAGTTGAATAAAATGTGCAGTGTGTGTGTGTGTGTGTGTGTGTGTGTATAATCCCTCAACACTAATGCTGCTCCTTTCTCTTCCTCTCCAGCGAAATGCTTCATTCCAGTGTGACTAATATCCAAACACTCCCACCTCGCTCCTGGTTCTTCCAGTCTGGGGAAAGCAGGAGAGGTGTGACAGGCCAGTTTTGCTCATGAGCTATCAACTGAATAATTACCACTAACATGCGTCTCCACAGGGCGTTGGGAGCCATAAACGGCCAAACTGTCACACACCAGTGGAAACTCATGACTGCGTCAGCGCTGCAGCGGCAGGACTCGGTCACATGGGACCTGAGAGGATGTATTGGGGTCAAATGCTTTAGCTAATGTGTGAGCCTTCCTGTAGAACAAGCCTCAGCCTGCCTGGCTGTGCAGTGACCCCAGCTGTAGTTGAATTTGGTTCTAGGATTTTAAAACAGGTGTGAACTGATGCAAGCAGCTTAAGTATGACATCTGGTTTTTGGTCCGCTGAGTTTCTGAAAGGCACGAGGAGCTAAAGTAGCTGCAAAAGTCTGATTCAGCATGAATGAAAACTTTTCGGCCAGTTTAAATTGGGAGAAGTTTAAATTCATTAATTAGCTTTTGTTTTTGTTTTAAATACCTTAATTTCTGGACTCACAGGCCTAACTTTTTCACACCGTTTAAACACTGCGCTGCGGCTAATAAATGGCTTTTTGTCAACAGGTTTTGCGAGGCTGGATCGCTGATGAAGAGGACGGCACAAGCTCATGGGCGAATTTTCCTCAAGACGAAAGCAACATACAGAGCGACAAAGAAAGAGAGACTGAGGAAGTGTGTGTGAGGCCAATCAAGAAGACAAAACCACTTCAGTGTTTTGAGTGGAAAAAGATAAAGGCGTGTTAGAGGCACTGTTTGGAAAACACCTTTGCAATTCTATATCATTAAAAGTTAAGAAAAAATCTTTCTGCGTGTCCACCTAGAGAAGATTCACAACTAAAGATAGAATCAATAGGAGATCAGTACTTTCTACAGAAAGAAAGACAAAGACAGTACACAAAATTTGTAGCAATCATGATCACTCAGTAATCGAGTGACAGTGCTGTCTTACCCAGGAGCACTTTCTGTGTAAAAACATCCTTGAAAGAGACTGTGTCTCAGTTGAAATGAAAAAGGAGAAAAATCTTCATATCATTGAATTGGTGTAATTTATCTACCAAATTCACCATATTCTTCTAACACCCTGAGGAAAGTCAGCAGCATGCACAAGTGAAACAAATAAACCTGAATTTAAAAGCATTTTTTTTAAATCCCAATGATTCAAATTGCCCAGTACGTAGCATAGATGACATTCCATCCACATCCTTAAGAAATGTTTTGATTCCTGAGGACCTTAAAAGCTTTATAAAGATGTTTAATGTAATGAGATTTACTCCAAGCCCATTTCCAGAATGTATTTTGGGTCTGATCTCCATGCCTTTCTCTCAAGCTTTCTTACCTGTTTTGTTTTTTTTGGGGGGGGGGTTTGGACAAGCCTGTGGCTGAAAACAGAGCACAGATAAATCCTGCTGGTTTTGAACTGTCATTGGAAAGTTAATCCAAACTGAAATATCAATAAATGCTTAACAGGTTACCATCTGGTGCATACTTTATTTAATCCAAATTCATTTCACATTTGTGAGAGAAACGTCCAGCTCAATTTATAAGAATTTCCGTATCCAAACTAAGCTCATAAGTGAGGTTTTATATCGCCTGTGAGTTTTTTCTCCTCAAGTCTTTTAATTTACTTGATGAACTTGAATTAAGAACTGAAATTTTTTTTAAAAATTATTTATTTATTATTTTTCTTTTTAGAATGACTTCTGTAAATTTCAAGAAAAATTAACCCATTCGTAAATGTTTTTATAGAGTGTATCTGAAATATTTCCATGAAAATGAAGCTTGGAAAGTAGAAATATATTGGAGCAATGCTACTTGGTACATTGTTGACTGTCATTTGCAAAGCAGCCAGTAGATGAGAGTCAATAATTTTCCGATGGACACCAGTTGGCTGAACCCCTAAGACAATAAATATGGGAGAGTGTAAATATTAGCTTCTGCAGTGATCAAAATGGTGTTGAGACACCAAAGAGCTCAGCAGGAACCAACGTCTGAAAACCTACATGAAGTGAAGCAACATTGTGTTCATGCATTCAGATCTGCTATCACATTTACAAGCATGACTTGAGCCTGATAGTTGTATTCTACTTTTAGACATGCCATCTATGAATGAAACTACTCATGGCAAAGTCAATATTGTACCAATAATAATTCATTTTTCATTATGCTGACAACCACAGTTGTATGAAACACACATTACTGTCTCTCTATCAATAACAGTAACTGTGCGCCTGATGCACATTGTCACAGACTCCTCTCAGTGTGACTTTGCAGACAGACCATCACGCCGCTGTAAATCATAGTGAGCAACACCAGAGAGGTTTTCGCCATCCTCCATTAGAGCGCTTTTTGAATGAATGCCTCCGGATCACTTGTACCCAATCAAAGAGGCCCTGACAAGGACAGCTGCCGGAGGGGCCGCCTTTGATTTGCAGCGATGCCATTTCCTCCTGGCAGCGAATACAGATCGCAAACGGTGACAGAGATTAAGTCACAATTCGTCTTTAAACTGCAGCAATTAAACTGTCAGGGCTGCAGTATTTCATCTGGGAAAACATGCGATTCATCAGTGCTGCATTATGAGTTCACTTTAAACATCTTTAGGGTGACATCTGGAACAAAGCAGGCTCCATTAAAACACCACAAATTTAATGAAGCTGGATTATGAGAGCTGTGTGTGTAGGTGTGGTGGCGTGTGCGTGTGTTTGTAGTTTAAGGCTTTCTTTTTGAAATAAAACAAAAATGACAGATTTTTGCTAATATATTTTTGATGTGGCTTTTAAGCTAAAAATACCATCGTTTATTTTATTGTGCCATATTTATCATCTTTAAGGGAGCTGGCTTTCAGTTACACCAAGTCTTCAAATCTAAAAGCAGTTGGCGGATGAATATATAAGTATCTCAGCGCCTGTGGCAACCTGCCAGAGGAGACCGTAGAGCAAACCTGAGACAGCAGCTGGCACACATCTGTTTCTGGACCACTTATAAATTACTAACCAAAATGTCAGTCAGACAGCTGCTGTTACAGCTGGAGATACAAATACTCTCCGTTACCGTGTCAACAGTGATGGATGTTAAAGCCGAGCACTTACATATAAAAAAATCAATGACAAAGGACAATGTAAATATTCTATGTTCCAAATGATGTCCATCTGAGGATTAATTAAATTTAAATAAAAACAGAAGAAACATTCCCAGTTGTTTGCTGACTTCCATCCATCCATCCATTTTCTTACACCCTTCTTCCCTAAATGGGGTCGGGAGGGTCACTGGTGTCTATCTCCAGCTGCGTCCCGGGCGAGAGGCGGGGTTCACCCTGGACAGGTCGCCAGTCTGTCGCAGGGCAACACAAAGACATACAAGACAAACAACCATGCACACACACACTCACACCTAGGGAGAATTTAGAGAGACTAATTAACCTGACAGTCATGTTTATGGACTGTGGGAGGAAGCCGGAGAACCCGGAGAGAACCCACGCATGCACAGGGAGAACATGCAAACTTGTTTGCTGACTTGTTGGCTTTAATCATTTTTGTTCTCAGTGGGAAAGTGGAAGTGAGACGAGATGCAACATTCACCTGAAGCTTGTCTAAAATCTTTTCAAAGTGCCATAATGCCTGTGTTACTCATTCTTCCAGATAAAATACCAGATTCAGGGAAACTTTATTATTAATGCACGTTTTGTGAATCACGAGTTTTACTGAAAAAAAGAATGATCCACCTTAAATATATCACGTTAACTGGTCACAGGTAATTCAATAAAGTTTATCCAAGTAAATTTATTAAGTTGCCATGTTAAGCAAGCATAAAGTTTGACAAACGTAATTTGATTTTATCTGGAAATTTATCACATTTAATGCATCAACACAAAAGCCATTCTCTTTCATTCAGTGTCTCTGGCTGACCAGCTGCAGCACATGAAGTTTTGGAGCTTGCTAACAGTCTGTGGTGCTCCCCAGGGGTGTGTTCTCATCCCCTCCTCTTCTCCAGTCTGTGAAACTCCAGAAATTTGAAGACAGGAAGTGAATCAGTTGGTGCAATGGTGTGGTGAGAATCACCGCTCAAGACATTGGAGATGACAGTTGAGTTCTGGAGAACAACCCCACATTCCCTAACAACACTGTGTTTAGTCTGGATCACTTCCTGTTCCTAGGAGCCATCCTTTTTTGGGACTTGAGATGTTGTTCACACAAAGTCTCTGGCAACTCAAGAAACACAACCTTCAACAGAAGCTGCTGCTCATCTTCCACACAATCTGCCCTGTGTTCGTCCATCACTTTGTGGTTTCATCCAGAAAACACAAGAGGACCAGACTACCATGAACAATCAGGGCTGACCTTCCTTCCACCCTGGAGTTGCACACGTCTGGTGACTAATATCTCTACAGATCCCACACATCCTGGACACCAAGAGTTTTGACTTTTCCCTTCAGATCGGCACGGCAGAGGGACAGTTCCTCTGTTGAAAATGTAACACATATTTTAATGTTTTTTATTGAAAGCAGAGAAGAACTAAATTCAAATTCATTGTTTGTGCAAACAAATAAAAAAAAATAACGCTTTGGGACTTAAAGGGTATCCATCCGACTTAAACTGGCTTGTATTAATATTGATGCTGCCTTCACAAAACTGAAGCCAATATGATTTTAATGTACTTTAGTGCAGCATAACAATTGTTCAGTACCTGCCAGTTCCATCAGCAAAACACAAAAATGTGATGATAATCAGCAGAGAATAATTGATATGTCTAATCACCACTGCTACCACACTTCAGGCTGCCTCTGTGAGGCTGACGGCTTCTTCAACACATCCAATGGCTTCTTTAGCACAGACAATTTCACACATGAAAGATTTACACCAAAGCAACAGAAAATCCATCCATCTGAAGCCTCCCAGGTATACAGGAATTTAAAGGAGGTGGGAAAAAAATGAAAACACAGAAACTGTCATCCTCTGAGGTAGCTGTCTGGTGTTACAGATGGTTGCAGCCTTGGAGGTATGGACGCTGAAATAAATGAGAATGCCGGTACGGTGTGCCTCACAGGAAAGAATGAATTCAGATCCTATAGCCACCTCTGCAAATTTGGTGGAGAAAAGCACTTCAGCTTCACATAAAACCTCCCGGCTAAAGTTATTGTAGTTCAATTATAAATGATTTATGGTTTTAATCTACTAATCTTTTTTCTAAACAATGCTCTTTCAAAGCAGTCCGCATTAGGCAGCTTTGAAGTCTGTTTCCGCTCAGTTACTTAAAGAGTGAAAAGAAATCATGAATGTTTAAGTCCAAAATGTTTCTTCTGGAAAGGTCCTACTGGGCTGGAAGACAGGTCGCAAGTCAAAAATTGTGCATATAGCACTAATTTTTGCTAGGGACACATTTTTGTCACAGTTGGCTGAAGTTAAAGAAACTGCTGTCACTGTTGCTTCTACTGCTAGAAACCAGCCTTTCAGAAAAGTGCAGCCTTTGCTGAAAAAAGGCCAAGCAGAGAATGTACTTCCTGCTCAAGAAACACAACCTTCAATGATGGTCTTCCTCTACATGGCTGATATTCAGTCTGTCCTGGGGTTTCATCCACAAAACATGACAGCATCAGACTGGAACAAACAATCAGACCTGCACAGAGCGTCCTCAGAGCTGACCTTCCCTCTTCCCGGTGCAAATTTGGGAAGACAAAAGCAGACGTAGCTATCAGCCACCGCCAGAAACCCAACCTCTTACCAGTTTGTTCAATTTTATTTGAGTCAGTGGCTCTAATTCTGCACCCAAATGCTCACAAAGAAAATTACTTTCTGAAAATTCAATTCAGTTCAGAAATACTTTATTAATTCTGAGAGGAATTCAAATGATCAATTAATTAAATATGGGAGAGTTTAAGTGTCAATTTAAGCACAGTTGCTTCCTTTGCTTAAAGAGCAACCCTTAGATTGTTCAGCAGTGGTTTTGTGAGCTCTTATGAAGGCAGTTCTCAGAAAAGCAATTTTATCAAGTAGTTATAAGAATGTTGAGAATTTTGCATATTCTGCTATTTCTATACGGGGAGTTGGCATCTTCAAATGTTGCAGTTACATTGAAAATATCTCAATGGATGAAAGCTATCATACATAACTTTACATTCATCTAGCTGAAAGTCTCTTTTCCCACTTATTGAAATGTTATTTTAACTTAATTAGTGATGTAAGGTTACCGTCCTCTCTGATTTTTTCCTTTCTGGATCCAGCTACAGCATGACATTATTTTGTGCTCCTTCAGAGCGTCGCCTCTGAGTGACACAAACAATGAACCTCACTGTGCAGAGCTGTCTGCCTCAGGCTCACAGCAGCTACCAATCTGTGGTGCCATGTTATCTCTCGGCCACCATTCAGTGGCTAACAACCTCCTCCTCAGCTTGCTTTACTCCACACATCATGTTCACTCAGGAACACACATACACACACACACACACAAATGCACACCGTCGCTCAGCAGCAGTGCTGGGTGTTTTCAGTGTCCTGATGAGAAACTGCTCAGGCAGGAGCTTCCTCTTCAGCCCAGGACCGTTATGTGGTTCAGCACCACAGAGCTTATCACACCAGGCAGAACCACAGTGATCTGATTGGGTTATTTTGCATCTGCATCGTGTTCAGTCACTGTTCTCTTTAAAACAGAAAAAATAAAACAGAAGGTTGATGCTCATGGTAAAGAACAAAAGAGAGAAGGCAAGCTCAAACCGTGGCAGTGCCAGCGGTGGTAGAACGTCCAGTGGTACCTGCCACGGCTGCCAGAATGTCCCACAGGTTAGTGGAGGCAGGTGCCTCAGCCTCTGTGGCAGATTGAATATTGAATATGACTATATTTATTTCTAACAAATGTTTAATAATAAGGGGAAAAAATACCTATATACACACACACATACAGCCACCACTGATTTGGTGGCAGTTATCTGTGTCAGCTGTCACAGAAATCTTGGCAGATCCCATGGCTGCCAGAAGCTGCCACAGTTTAGTAGCTGCAGCTTCAGGCAGCCATGGCAGCTGACACCAGCAGTGCCACTATAGCTGCCACTGCCATGATTTGACCCCACGCCACTGGGACATGATGCAGTTGATGGGCACAATTAAGTTTTGAAGGTATAATTAATATTACCAGGTTTGTGGCTGATGACCATAACTGGCTGATTTTCATCAGATCAGCTCTGATTAGTGATTATCCACTGCTTTGGTGTGGAGTGCTGAAGACAACATCTTCACATATTCCCTTTCCTTTATGGTCTTTTCAACAAATTGCAACAAAAACAAACATATTAAAGATCTTCCTCTCCAGATGAGAGTGATGATTGTGTGTAACTAACATATCTATCAGCTTGTTTTATGATCGTCTACCGTCACATCCCTACAGTTTAATCTTTAGGGTTTAGATTTCACTAAATAGAAGTTAGGTAGGACTCTACACATGTGCTTTGCAGCCAGTGTGATATCTTAAATTTCAGATCAAACTTTTCACTTTGTTTTTGTCTTCCACAAGATGAAAAAAATCTTAAGATCAAAGAGCTTCACAGAGACGAAGTGGACATGTAACAAGCAAAAGAAAGGCAAGACATAATTGCAACACATGGATGAAATTGCTGTTTTACTGGGTGGGTGAGCAGCCAATTAAGGGCCTCTTGTGCTTTCAGTTTCCTTAGCAACACACTGTCAAACTGCTGAAAAGATCTAAAAAGCTGCAATTTCTGGGGCTCAGAAATTACAAGTGGAAATCTGTCAGGAGTCCTAAACAAGGGCTGACAACAAACTTTCACGTGGTGCATGTTGTTTTGTTTTAAAAAAAATCAGTTTTTCGCTCATTTATTTTTATCCATTAACAAATCAAGATAAACAAGGTAATGTTTTCAAAACACGAACCATCAAAAGTATGTGAAGTTGTTTTATCAAGAGGAAACTTGAGTTTTAGGGCAGTTCTGCAAAACATTAACATTTCACCTCATGTTTCAGTCACTTAGACTAAATATTCTGTGCTACGCTGAGGATTATCCTCATCCATCATTCTGAGGGAAAAAACACATTAGCTTATATTTTTGACTTGTGATTCAGAATGAATTATTCAATGAGCAATTTATTACCGTGACGGGACCTGAGTCCCATCTGCAACTTCCTCTTCCCCATCTCTTAGGGCTTGGGAAAGCTCTCAGATTAATTGAATTGTGGTTTTAGAGGGTCCAAGTCTTCTATCTCCATCTCCCTCCACTACAAATACAACCGCAACGATCTGCCGTGATTGGACTGGACATAAGCTGTGTTGGAGTGCTGCAGAGAAGAAATGCTCCAATTTGGCTAGAAGTTCGGTCACATGCAGCCGATGTGGACCAATGTAACATGAAGCTTTACAGAATACAAACAAACCCAATTATGTCCAATTATATATAAATCCATTTTGTTCCACGTTCATTTTTTTTTATGAATCCATCTCATACAAAGCAGTCATATACTGAAGTTAGAATCATATCCAAGTCAATGCAATTCATTTTAGTCAAGTTGAGTTCATAACAACACCTCAGTGGAGAAAAAGGTTTGTTTTTACAGAGCTGATCAGCCGGAATTGAGTCATTGACTAATAACCTTTAAGTCATATTTGATACATAAAACATTTTTAGAACAACTAAATGTAACAGTATGCTATGAATTTCCAGCATTTGTCTGGAAAATACATAATACTGCCCCTTTCACTTTAGCTAAAATATCATAACCACCTTTATAGTAACTGCATCTCTTAAAGGTGTTGCAGGATTCTTTGAGCCAGCTAACACAAAGAAACCCCAGCTACATCTTTTTCTAGTCATTTTAGTGGCATTGATTAAATTGGATGTATAACTGCCTGTTGTATGATATTAGCACAGATCAACACACCATCCTAATATTTAAGCCTGTTAAGAATTGTAGAGGGCACAGCAAAACGTCACGGCACACAAAGTAAAAAAATGACTCTTCTTGCTGCCTGTCTTGGTCCCAATGTGGTAATGTCAGTCAGGTAAAATGGAAAATCTTTGAGAGTCAAATTTGATTTGGACTGACGAAGGTCACCGGAAAGACAAGCCAACTAACTCACAAAATAAAGATTGATTTTGATTGCTTAAAGTCATTTTCCAGCTCCAATTTCTTGCAATATTTCACAGCAGCCTGGGGATGATGCTGTGTTTGACTGAGCTTACAAACAATATTTGACAGCTCATTCCGTGAGTGCAGATGACTGTCACCTTGAGGTTCACTAATGAAGCCAAAGCCTCAGATCCTGTAACTGTGAAACAGCAAGACGTTAAAGTCACATTAATGGGGTAATTCAACTTCTAAGATAGTGCTATAACACAAAAAAACAACAAAGACGGAGTATTACTTTCTCAGTGCCTCCTGTGTATATCTTTTAAGAAACAAACACTTTCTTGATTTGATTTTTAGAGGAAGTGGATCAATTTCACCTTCACCAGGCTTATTCTATTAAACTGTAAATATTATTATGCAATAAAAAGCAGCCTTTACTACTAATGGTGTGTTTTTGTGGACTGCATATCACTATTGATATCTGTCAAAATGACAGCGCTTTTTGATTTTTCTGTCAGTGTAAACAGTGGCCTGTGGTCCAGTCCCCATATTTTGAGCTTTATGAAACAGATGATGGGTGTTGGGACCAGATTTCCAAGGAGACTCTGAGGTCACGTAATGTTTTTGTCTGATCTTTCTTTAAAAATGAAAGAAAGTAAAAACAGATCTGCTTTTGACACATGAAGCTGCAGCACACGAATGATTGCCAAGGGAACCTTTGTTATTGTGGCAATCAATTGTCTCTACTTAAGCATCATTCTATGTAACAACAAGGATGGCAACTATACACCATACTTTTTACAACAATTACATGCCTGACTGGTTTCAGAAGGGCGAGAACAGAAATCAGGCTCTACACAGCCGAGGAACAAAGTTTTAAGGAAGCATTGTAAATATTGCATTTCCACAACTAGAATTTGTCACCTTCAGTTCAATAAATAGTTTTTTTTAAGAATGGTAAAAATGAGAATGTAGCTGTAAAAATTACTCTACTACCATTAAACGTAGCCTATTTTCAAAATGGGCACAATTTAACCTAAAACATAATAACAACTTTCTGTGTTGCATAGTCAAGTTGGTAAATTACAGTGATAATATTCTCATTTCAGCTAAGCTGCTAATGCCTTTTATTCCCCTCTGGGTTGATATTGCTATGATCTAAAAGCAGCCCTTTTCCTCCTGTTAAAATGTAATTTAACTGCAGTTATAAAGTACATTCAGCTAATGCAGGCTGGTCTTTTTATAAAAAGTCATTTTGCAATTTTCACTTTGTCTTTCTCAAGGAGGTAAATACACAAAAGAGAGTTTACAGAGTAAATGGTAAATTAATAATAATAATAATAATAATAATAATAATAATAATAATAATAATAATAATAATAATAATAATAATAATAATAATAATAATAATAATAATAATGTTCTGGGCTTTATAGTAATTTTGTTAAAGAAAAAAGAAAAATGTAAAATCTAGAAGACAGAAATGAAAAAATGGAGAACATGACAAGACAAAAGCTGCATTTGAACATTTTGTTTAAACTGAAGGACAAGGACAATAATCATATTCAAATTAAGGATTAAATTTACAGAGTCTGAAATAGACCTTCTAAATTCATCTACGTTGCTATCATCCTGAAAATGTTGAAACTGTATTTAGCCTCAAGTATGGCCCTTTTAGAGACAAAGGTTTTCTTTTTAGAAGTGCCCTTTTCCTGTGGACGTTTCATGCTAATTAACCCAACAAATTAAGTTTAAATATCAAGTTAGTCTGAGTGGGTGAGTGGTATTTTGGCCTCATTAAGGATATTTTTAATTGGTGTCGTTGTTCTGCGACTTTTAGCATGTGGTAATGGTCTAAAGTAAGGATCTGATCATTTAGCTTGAACATTTGCAGGTTGGAGTTGTGTTTGCAGCTTTAAAAGCAGTTCTTCAAATGCGATGTCTTATCTGACAAATTTCTCCTTAAAATAGTAAATGCATGGGGGTTTGGTCAACAAATCCAAATCGGTTCCAAACGCTTGTGGTGAAGATGTGTGATTGTTCTTTTTTCTGTGTTGTTTCAAATCGGTGGCAGCTGATACAGCAGAAACATGAAACTGGTAAGCTGTTTGAGCAATTCAATTAAAACCATGGAATTATACTTTTTGACAGTGCTGTAAAATTGTTTTCTTTCTCCCTCACAGATAAAATTTTAATATTGAAAAAAAGATAACTTGATTAAGCACACAAAGAGGTGTTCAAATGATTTATATCAAGCCAACAAGTTCCTGTGTAAGACAGAAATGACCTTCTTGTTAAATCATGACTAATATATGATTAGCTAAATTGTTTTGTTCCGTTTCACAACCCAACTTTGACTCTGAGTTAATTGTGCTTTTTTTCACCTGTGGGACCCAAAGAAAAAAAGCCTTTGTTCTCATTTTTTATAGTCATGGAAATAATAGTCACACAGGTTCTGTCTGTTTAGTTTTCAGGAAAATCTTGATTTTCTACAGAGTTCCTGACTTTGATCAAACAAAAAAAAACAAAAACAAAAAAAAAAACAAGCAGCTCATTTAAACACGCTTTCCAATCTAGCTCTGCAATTCATTTTCTCCTCCATGGTGTTTTGTCCCCTGCCTCCTCATTTTCTCCCCTGAGATGAGATGCAATACTTGGCTCTTTATAAAAGTCCAGCTGAGCTTTTCATTGTCGCTGACTTCTCAATTTTCTCCCAAAACCTCATGAAACCTAATCTAATTTTCTGTTCTGCAGACAGAGCGGTGCTGCGTCACTCACAGCCCCAATTTGACTTTTCATTTATGTAGGATCACTGCCTTAGAAAAAAAAAGAAGTCATGAAGCTGTCAAGTACCATATAAAAGAATATTGAAGGATGATAGAGAACAAATGGAGAAAGAATGTGACCATGATATAGCAGTTGGTAAGAAAATATTTACAGTTTGCCTCAGCGTATTGAAATTTTAGCTCAGATATGCAGCAGAGTATTTTTGGATTTTGGATATTTAAACATAAGTTAATTTCTAGAATTCCTTGGAGAAATGTTGGAGAAACATTTTCAGTAAATATAAAGCCAAATCAAGTAAAATTTAATTAACTTTGTGTTTCCAAATTATTGTTATTCGTAGAAAAATATTGTAAAATTTATGCATAGTAAGGGTTAACAAAAATGAGAGCTGACAACTTAACTGGTCAATCAATGGAACTTTTTAAGTGTTTTCTGACAGTCGCTGACACTCACAGTATTTAACATGAATCTCACTGAGGCAGGAGGATGAACTCTTTTTTAACTCGCCAGTTTATTTTAATAACAGCAGCAAGAGAAGAAGAGACAGAGATTTAAAGCTTGAAAAATGATCCACAGACAAAGTTTTTAGTTACAGCTGATAACTTTTTAATTACTTTTAATGTCAGATTGAAGCTGGTTGTCAGCAGTGCAGACATTTCTAAAACTAAAAGCTAAATCTTTAATGTTTGAGAAGTAATTCTGTTGCTAAATGATTTTCAAGGAGTTTAACTTTGAGGAAAGCAATAAAAAGAAAAACTCTGATCAATATTTTAATTTCTGTTGGATCCCTGGATACCTTCCATTGGCCACCTTTCCTCAGAGCATATTCCAAGTGTAAAGTAATAAAAAGCAGATGTTTCTGCTCTTGTGTTTAAAAAAATGTTTCGTTTAAATTTGTGGAAATGAAAGAGACTGTTTTGGGGACTTCAAGTCCTGTCACAGCTTTAAATCGTGTGTGCAGAAATTGATTAACTGCATGCTGTTCATAATGGTACAAATAATTTGGGGTTGAAGAAGCAAAATTTATTAGTTTTACCATGATGTCACTGTTCATTTTCATATTAGTTATTCATTTTCACTTCAAGGGATCAAATCACTGTCTGTGAATAAAATTCCATAAAATCTCCCAGGTGATCAGATAATCAATAACCAAATTTGTTAGGAATGAACTCAATGCATCAGTATTGCTTCTAGTTTCAAGTATCCAGCATCTTGATGTGAGGTTAACTGATATTATTATGTGGTTAGATTGGCATCAAATTAGAAGCACACATGTGCAGCAAACATTGTAGTGTTTAATGAGGTTCAACGTTTTTGATATGCCAATAAATTCTGCAGCAGCCAGGTGAAATGTGTAAGAAATAAAAAAAAATGATTTTTTTTTATGCTTAAAAAACTTAATTCAACTGAGATTGAGATTTTACTAAACTTTTATTACCATTCATTTTATCTGTTTTACTGCTTTGTTTACTATGTTGATTTTTTTCATTTCTTTACATTGTTGTATGTTTAGCTTTGTCATTTTGTTTGATATTTTCAGTTATCTTCTCTATATCTGATGTTTAGCACTGTATCAACTAGGGCTGATGCTAAAGCACTTTATAAATAAAGCTATTGATGATGATGATGATGATGATGATGATGATGATGATGATGATGATGATGATGATGATGATGATGATGATGATGATGATTATGATGATGATGATGATATAGTATCAAACTTTTAGGGTTACTATGTTATTCTGTCTTTCTTAACACAAGATGTGAAATCTGCATTTTCTCATTTGTGGATAATTACCATAATGTACAATCTACTGATTTGCCAGTCCATGTGATGGATTGATAGATGGATAGATTGATAAAATGTATAAATGAAATGGATGGATGGTTGCCCAGGGATCACACTCTGCTGCCCTAACAGGATTCAGCAGCTATAGATGACAGAGGACTGAAATCCACCCCATGTTCCTGTTCTGGTTTTATTTTTTTGTAGGTTCCAAACTTATTGCGGATGCATGACTTGTCTAAAAATAATAATTTTAGAGTCTAATAAGTTTGGGTTTCACATTTCGTATTAATGTTTTTAAAATTAAACCAACGATGCCACTTTTCCCCTACAAATTTAGTATTTTTGACATGAGAGGGTAGAGAAGGTTGATAGGACAGGACTGCTCGATCAATGTAAATCCCCCCCACATTGCGAGGTTACAGGGGTGCATCCATAAATCATCTGGAAAGACGGTGAACAGATTGAATTGTCACAACTCCGGCTGGAACAGACAAGGTGAATGAGAAAGGAATGAGCTCCTGTCTTCCTCTCTGGCATTCAGAACAGGGATAGACTGCCTTTAGAGAAATGTGGGCACAACAGAGTAATATATGTTTGGCTCATGTTTGGGTGGCAGGGAGGATTGAGCCGCGGCGTCATGGTGCTATATTAGGATTCGGTCAGGTTAAATTAGCTTTTTTTTTTCAGGTTGCTGTTTAAGATGCAGGTCCTGAGTTTTGTCCTGCATATAGAAGGGAGGTTAATACAGAACGGTTCATTTGCAGGAATGTTAATAATCCAGTTTGAGAGACCTGTGCAAATCATAGTCTGCTCATAAGTGACTCACAAAATGAAAAAAAAATATGTTGGATTTAAAACCAGTAGAAATGTTCTGAAACAGATTTTTTTTTTTTCTAGCAAGAAAATAAGAAGCTTATTCGAATGAACACCTTGTTCCAAAGGCTAAACCAGATACCTTCAACTTTGATTTCACGACTGAAGCTGTATGCACCGAAAAATATTCAAATGTAGCTGAGGTCAGAAACTAAATATGTTTTTAGAGAAAATCATCTCTGAGCAATTTTCAGAGAAATTGCTTTAACTTCCTTGAAATTAAACCAATTTCAATGTCCAAGGTCAGCAGAAGCATGACCTTTCCCCCAAACAATTATATGTCAGTGCAACTGCATTTTATGAAATTCTGTGTTATCATTGTATTCTGACAAAAGTATGAATTCATTCATGGAGAATGTTTTTCTGTATTATCTTCATCTTAATCTAACCAGGGGTTTAATGGATGGATGGATGGATGGATAAGAAAGTAAGCCATACTTCTCTGATTTTATTTACAATAAATCACAAAAATTCTGTCATTTGTCTTCGACTTTACAATTGTGCAAAACTTTGAGTTGGTCTTTCATATAAATCCCAATAAAATGCATTAAAGCTTGAATATGAATAGGAAAAGATGAACATTTCAAGAGGTAGGAATATTTTGCAAGGTCTTTTATCATACAAAGCAAAAGTCAGATTTTTAACTTATTACATTTTTATGTTGTCTTTTGTAAAAATATTGGTTCTGATGTATCTTCTCTTCTCCCATGAAGATAGCTTTCAGGCAAATAGAAATTCAACAACTAGGCTTCTGCCGCCTTCACCTAACATTATCAATTTGCATATGAGTATGCACCATCTGTCTGTGGAGTTGCCCTTTCCAAATGCCATGAAAGGTCAGAAAGCAATAAGTCAAAGTGCCACCCTGCTTGGCAAGGAAGCTCCATTTCACATGCTCAGTTATGCACCGAAAATTGTAAACAGTAAACATAACTCAGAAATTGATCATGAATGAATCGTTATTTCATTCTGTGTTTTCCTGCCAGATTTCAGATCCCTGACCTGTGCAGCTCAGTGTGACCTGATATTTTAGGTTTCATTACAAACAGAGCAATAAAGCCATTGGCGGTGGCCATACATGTATTGATGCTTCTTTAATATATTTTTTTCCCCACTGTATTTTAATCAATACGCGTTGAGCGGTTTTTTTCATGACTCAGACGGTCATCAAGTAGGAATTGCTTCGAGCTTAATGCCTCTGAGCTGGAAAACTCTCTAGAGGATTTTAATAAAAATCAATAAACAAGGTCTCCTGGTAAACTGGTCATAGAAATAGTTAATGTGTCCCTAATTCACAAACATATTTTCTTGACTTTTTTTTTTAAACGTGCCACTTGTCTTATATTGAACTGCAAAGATAAACTGTTTCCAAGCTGTAAAAAAATGTTCAAAGCAATTACCAAGGCCCCAGAAACGTTTTGTAGGGGCGGCCAGCTGGAGTCAGTGAAAATATCAGGGTGTCACAAAACTACATTTTATATATTTATGTACATTTATAAATATATATGTTTTTATAAGGCAAGTATTTGAATTATTTCAAACAATAAATTACACAGATTTTATCAAGAAAATATATTAAGTAAATTATTTTTTTAATACAAAAGTCCAGAGCTGAAACTTTAGCATTGTGTTTCTGATACGGCCATAAATCTGAAACATCTGCAAACAACAGTGGTGGTCCCACCTCTAACATTTGAGAGTTAGTTAGTTAGTTAGTTAGTTAGTTAGTTAGTTAGTTAGTTAGTTAGTTAGTTAGTTAGTTAGTTAGTTAGTTAGTTAGTTAGTTGTTGCCCTCTGATTATTGGCACCTCTTCTGGGAATACTTTCTGTATCTTTTGCTATCTGGACAGTCTAGTCTAGTCTTCACCAACAATGATGAAGCATACAGACCAAAGGATCTTATCAGGTTTACTATTTTGGTCTTTAAATTTGGGAAAGTTAAATTTTGTGTCCATTTCATCACAGTTCCTTTACCATATTCATCCTTTATTTAACATCAATTCCAATATTTGATATTGGTTTTATGTGTTCAAAACTGATTATTTCTTGTAGTCACACAAAGGTTTAGCAAAAATGACATATTTTTGAAAAAGTAGGAGAGAAAATTTCTCTCAATCCCAAGTTGAAATGTAGATAGCATCAAATTGTTGCTATGGAGACTTGGTATCTTAATTCTTCGCATGGTGGTATTGATAAACTTAGGCCATTTTCCATGCTTATCCATCTAATTTCCCAATCAAATTTAAAAACTTTCAAAGTGTTTCTCTGGCTGCAGATGCTGGGATCCTGGTGTGTGGCTGTGATTTTGTGCTTAAATGGTAATAAAATCAACAGTCATGATCAGCCATTCCTGACAGACTCAAGCCATCAGCATCTTTGTGTGTTACTCAGTATAGTTGGTGATTGTTGTCATATTTAATTTTGCTCCAATAAGCTATACTTAGTTTTAGACTGTTTGTTTTTTTCCTATTGGTTGGTGGTGAGCTCAAGACTAACCACTGTCTAAGCTAGAAAAGAAAACAAATAAACTTAAATGCTTCATCTGCAAAATGTGCTCAAATATTTTTTTTTCTGAAATTAGTCTAATGTTCAAAAGAAAAAATATTTTTTCATATTGACAAAGAACTATAAAGTCAAAATCAGCTGGTTTGTCAGTTTACTAAAAACATAAATTTTACTGTGAAATCTTTTCCCTCACATAATTTGCTGTGCAAGGCCACTAGCTGCGCAAAAACGTTTATTCCAGACTGAACATCATCCGTCTCATTCTACTGACCCACAACTTGAGTAAGTTGTGTTCCAGCCTTTCAGTGAAAACCGTATCATTATGTTCAGACAGTTTCGTACTTGAAATATTCCTCCTGAGCGGAGTGGACCTCCGTGTCCTTTCCCATTCTATGGCGAATCAGACGTGGAGACAGTAGAGGAAATGTTCTGTTCCTTTTTGTGACAGGCAGAATAATTGGCTCCAGTCACAGTCTGTCCACTGGAAAAGCATCTGCTTTTCATACACTCTTCAGACATACTGGCAGAAGTCCAAGCACAGGTATGAAGAAGCAGAGCCCTGTGTGGGGGAGACAATGTGCCTAAGTGTATTTCAGTGATATTAGCCCTGAAGGCTTTGTTACACATCAAAACATTGGTGGCTATCAGGTAATCTGGTCTGTGAGCAAATTTGTTCAGTGAAGGACATTTTGTGAATAAAAAAAGATGTGAGAAATGAAATCCATGACTGTGAAGTCCAGATATAGTGGTTTTTACAGTAATCAGTGCTTGTCCATCTGCTGAAGCAGATCGAATTCTTCTGTTGTGTTGGAACAAACACTAAATGTTTAATCATTTCATGAAAGTTTTGGATTTAAAGGACTGTTATCAGAGGAACCAGTCTTGTTTTGTCTACATTTAAAAACAACAACAACAACAACAAAAAACTTTCATGCAGCTACTTTTTCTAAATAGGATCCCAACAAAATTCTTTCTAGAGCTCCACCAGTCATCTCTGTCTGGAAGAAAAATTATGAGTCTGCTTAGCAGATTTCACCAGATCTGAACAATGAACAATAGGAACAATAAAAAAATAATCTTACACAATCCCAAATGTTTAATTTAATACTGGAATAAGTATGTTCCTAGTATGATACTTTCTTGTAGTGTAGTTAAGTTTCACTTTCGTTTTACCCTCAGTTTTCTACAGGATCTGCTGCTCTAGTATGACACCTGGTGGTTTTTTAAAGTCTCAACATATATTTAAGAAAGCAATCCAGTCAAAACAAAACAGACCTATCCACCTCCACCTGGAGGAGGAGAGGTGGAGGTGTTCCACAATAAACAAACTTTAGCATGGATGGATGGAAAGATAGATAATCTTCATTTTAGAAGTAATTGCACTTAGGTCTTCATCTTTCCTACCTTGAACATGAACGGTTCAATAAATCATTAAAGTACACAATTGTAAAGACAGCCATGCTCATGATGAATGGCTATAAACATATTCATGGCCTTGTCCTGAATTACAGATAGATTAATTTCTAGGTAGGACTTTTTTTTTTTTTTTTTTACAAACTAATGCATGCCTGATTTGTTTTATTAAAGACTTTAAATTAAATTCTCTGACAATGACAGGATCATCTGCATACTTTGTGATAGTTCTTTATAATAATCTTCTTCTTTTTAAATAGTCTCTTTGGGCACGTTCCCATCCCTTTTTACTTTAATCATCTCAGTGATTGAATGTGTTAAACCACTTCTTTTTTTTTTTTTTTTAAATGTTAATGTCATAATAATTTCTTCTACCCACACAGAAGCTGGCAGAGTTTTTAGGGAGCAGTGATTTACTCATCAGTGAACATAGCTTCTCAGCACAGGCCATTTCCCAGAGTCTCCAGGGATGTCATATCGCTCAGCTTGTTGCTCCCGCTCCCAGATTGAGGTGTGGAGACAACTTTGAATACCCTGAGAGACCACTTCACATCTTATTGCCTCTTAGAGACATTTCCCCGATGATAGCAGGAGAAGAATCCTGTTAATGTTATGCTCCTCCATCATCTGCCACTTTTAAAGTCAATCAGTCAGTGAACAATCTGTATTTCTTTCTTCTCAAGGGGAGGCACCAGGTTATTACATTCCTGCACACTGCCACCATCATACCCTTTAAAAAGTGTTTAATGGGTTAAGAAACATTTCAGGAAAAGATAAGATATCCAAATGCCTTTTGCTCTTTCATTTGTTCTTTTATGGTGTGACCTTCTACATTGTTTCCCTACATTAAGTAATCACCTCTGCAAGATGAGGGACTGTGAATACAAGAGCAAATATCACGTTTGGAAAATGACAGCAAAATTACGCTAGCATTCAGAAGCTAGGTTTTAAAATTGCTGCCTTCTGAAATAAATTCAAGGAAACAATCTGGTGCAACAGCCTCTTCTCTGACAGAGAAGCTTTTGCAACAATTTGTTGCCATTTTTTCAGGGAGGGTGTTCAGAGTATTGGATGTGGCAGAGATGAGGGAACTGTTTCAAACCAAAAGCACATAAAAACATAGTGTTCGTTATGAACTTTATTCTGTGCAATCGGATCATTTTAAATCAGATTGTCATAATTGGACAATGTGGTTAATATCAAGGGGTTCTTTGATTCATGATAGACATCTGACTGACAACTGTGTGCATCACGTGAAGCCCAATGGTGGTGACTTATCTCAGAAAAAGTGCGTTTGACTCCATCTGTCAAAAATTATGGTGTGTTTTCACTTCTTAGTGGGTCTAATGATAACTTTAAATGTCGTAGGGAAGATGTTCTTCTCTGTAACAACATGTTACAAGAGGAGAAGAAGCTGCTTGACCAACCCACCTAACAGGCAATGATCTGAACAACTTCCTCACTACACTAACTTTACTAGAAATACTATGCTGTGTTCATTACATTTGCACATAATAAATAGGATAGGGATAGGATAGGGCTCCTATCTGGGAAGACGAGCACACACTTCCAAATTGCACATACCTGCTGAAGGAATATGTATCCGTCCTAGAGTTTGAACAAAGTGACATGCAAATTTGAATTGTTTCAGGAAAAATGTGGCTCCATAAAGTGTGATGCACCTTTATGTATATATATTTTTTTATCTTACACTGGTGAATAGTAATTTCACAACCACACAAAATGAATGGGTTCAGCAGAAAGCCAATGATGTCGGTAAAACCACTTATCTCTCAAGCTCATTATTGAAGGGAAGCTAATTTAGACTTATTTTCCAGCTACAGGAACTAGAGACCTTGCAGTCATTAGTCCATTTTCAGACCATCATTTCACAATAAACAAAATGCATCTGCTTCCAGAGAATGTAGCTGTTTTCATGTTATTATCAGAAATTTTGCTGTAATTTGTGTACAGTTCTGCTGTTTCTTTGTTTTCTGTCAAACCACTCTAGCTGTCATTCGGCTTTCCCATCTTAATCTTATAGCTCGTAGTTTTAAGAGGTTTGTGACTACTTCCAGAGGTAGTAAAAAGTAATGCTCAACTTTGACCCCATCATTCTGTGTCAGGACATTTTTTTAGTCGCTCTTAAGGCTTATAGAATATGTGTAGATGGTTCCAAGAGTCTCTAGGGAACAAAAGAGTAATGGGAAAACCTTTTGAGTTCACTGTGAACTCAATGGATGTTTTCTAGGATTCAATGTAGTCATTTGTATGACAGCTGAATCTTGGACCAAACTCATCAATACTCACTAAACACAGCAGCAAGTCTATAACAACATCTGAAAAAGAAAGCCAACATGGTCCAATGGGCCACTTCAAAATAATTCAAATGCTGCAGTGACACTTCAAGAGTTGTTCAGGAAGTAACACCCAAACTGGAATAGTGATTTAAGAGTAATACATAAACCCCTCCAGATTATTCATTGAATGCAATTTAGAATTCCTGAGAATGCCAAAAATATTACACAATCTTTAACAAAGAACTATGCTGCTACCCTTCTTTTCAAATTTATTAGTGAACTTTTGTCTCCACCTTGTGATGTACAAGAGAATTGCATTCTGATTTAGTCCAGAATAAATACTGTTCAGTTCAGTAGCCGTATTGCGGCTGGAATAATAGAAAGTAATTCACAAAACGTGTTTAATTAAGTCCACTTTTTTAAAAATAATAATAAATAATAATAATCAAGACTTGTAATACTAACTATGATATAATGAGGCAAAACTTGAAGAAACTCTATCTATCTATCTATCTATCTATCTATCTATCTATCTATCTATCTATCTATCTATCTATCTATCTATCTATCTATCTATCTATCTATCATATTGAAGCTTGAATAATAACTTAACTGTGAAATTTACCTACCATAAATATTTAATTTCCTATGTGTGCTGCTGCGTAATTAAAAGGCCATCTGATCTAACTGTTTACAACGCCACATTCATCGCCTTTTCATAGTAGAAAACGGTTGAAAACTGATGCTTGCTACAGCAAATAAAAATATAGGTCTTGTAAATTAAGCCCGCCTTCAGGAAAAAGTTGGCCAATCACCGTCCAGGGCAAGAACTTCCGCCACACGGACGGAGCATGTTCCATTGTACCGAGCAGTTCTAAGAGTGTCGCAGTTTTGGAGGTGACAACTGTTAGATTTCCGTTAAAGTTGCTTTGATTGTGGTAACCAGCTGTCGCTACTTAGTGAAGAAATCAGATGAGGGCGTTGACGACAGAGTAACGGGCGACTGCAGGGACAGAGTGCGGTGGTTCTCACCGAAGGAATTCCATCCAGCCTCAGCGGCGGCTCTTCCACCTTCTTCCGCCGGTTAGCACCGTAGCTAATCAGCGCTAGCCACGATTTGTTTCAACTCCCGTGAATCCGATGTGTGGAATGTTTTTAACCCGGAGGCATCTCAGTTCGAGTCGGTCAGAAACACAGACGACGAAGGCTGTTAGCTCCGGGATTAGCCGCTAAGCCGAGTTAGCTACTTGGCTAGCCAACTGTCGAGTCGCCTTGTATAGAAACAAACATAAAAAAACAGCACAACGTATAGTCGGATACAAACGTTGTTCTGGTTAATATTTATTGCTTGGACTTGAATTTTACCGCAACCGCGCAGAATGAATGGGTTCAGCACAGAAGAGGACAGCCACGACGGCCCGCCGGCTCCTCCGTTTTACGGCCAGAGCTGCTGTCTGATCGAGGACGGGGAGCGCTGCGGCCGCTCGGCTGGGAACGCCTCCTTCAGCAAGAGAATTCAGAAGAGCATATCGCAGAAGAAGCTGAAACTGGACATCGACAAGAGTGTAAGATCACTTTTTTTGTGAATGTTTACTGAAATTTCCGTTAAAAAAGTTTGGGTCTCGAACTCCTCAGCTGTTGTCGATCTGCTGGTGTTTACCGAGTCCCGCATGTTGACTGCGACTTTAACCGTCAGGCGTTATGTAGGTCAGCGCTGTCGGCCCGCTTCATCTCCCAGCCGTCTCACTTTTTTCTAACACACCCACTATGCTCTGTTTGTTGTTTAATCTCATTTTTGTAGTTCATTAGTTTTTCTAAAGCTACCAGGGCCAAATTTTGTCCTTTTTCGAACACTACCGGGGAATTTGTTAAAGGAAATTTTTAGTGATGCTGAACAACTAATGAATCAAGTTGGATCACAACTGCTAAAGACAGTTGCTATATAGGGTAAAACAATAGCTCTTATCATGTTCAAAGCAGAAAACTGTTCACTTCTAGGAAACGTTCAACACGTTTAATGACACAATAAAACACGATGTTGGTACTACAAAACACAAACATGAGTAACTTTGAAAACAACCAGCTTTTTAACTTGGAAATTTTACCCTTCCACTCAAGGGCGTAAATCCTATCTCATTATTGGGGAGAAATAAACAGGAAAATTGCTTAGATACGAGTTTTGTTCAGTCTGACTGATCTAATCTCTGCTACACCTATACAAAAGTTTTAATGAGTAACTCCTCTTAATAAAATTCCTCATAAGCATTGATTTATTGAAAAGGCTCCCTATACAAGTTATGGGCTATTTAAATTATAACTTGTGAAGTTGCTTTATGTTTAAACCTTTTTTAGTTTTGGTATGTCCTGGGTAGTTGAGAACTAACAGATAGATGGAAAAGAATATCTGGGGAATATCATAATTTAAAGGTAACACTTAAAGCACGAGAGTTTATATAGAAACATATTCAGATTTTATTTTGTGGTTTTAAAGGCTCTATGTTGAAGACGGTGAGAAATAAAGGCATAACTTTTTGTCAATTTCTATCTGTTCTCTCTTCTGTTCTCGGCTCCCACACAGAGCTGGGTTCACTTGCTCAGCCTCTCCCTCCCGTTTCAAACTCTTATTATTTAATTAAAAGTTAAAGAGTTAAATATGAAAGAGATGTTTGATAGCTTTAACAAAAAAGCTTAAGTCTATGAAAGCAGTGTAGCAGTTTTGCTATTAAGGGAACTTATGATTCAGTCAAAGTAATGAAATAACAAACTGCTGTCTGATTTTTCTTCCCACTAGCAGTGAAAGTAAATAAAATGTTTTCATGTCTTTTGCTGTAAGAATTTATTTACTGGAGGGGTTTTTATTTGTGATGCAGAGCCACAGCTAACAGTTAGCTCCTCACTTCAGCAGCTCTAACTGTTGCTCCTCCTACACTTTGGACTGAACCATTCTACTAATAATGGTAGGGAGGACCTTAAAATTTGTATTTATTTTTTTCTGAGATAAATGGCAGACTTATTTTATTTCTTGTTTCTTTTGCCTTTTCATATTGATGTTATTTAAATGCAAATGTTTCTTGAGTGATTATTTTTTGGGGGCGGGGACAATTCTAGACTTTTCCAAGATTGGAGGTCCAGACCCCCCTGAACCCCCTGGGATTTACGCCTATGCTTCCACTAGGCGGGTGGGACATGGGATGGGATTCTTACAAAATGCTAACCTTCAACTAAAACACCTTACGCCTTACTTTCACACTCACTGTATTTTCACAAACACTAGTGTAATATTGTTAGTTTTATTTACTGATCAGGAAGAGCAATTCCTGAAATATTCAATCTAAATATTTCATCTGGATTTTTAAACAGAGTAATAAGTTGATATAAGTGAGTTAATTAGGTGTTTTATTTGCTAGGATATTTTCCGGCTGTCAGCTATACATCAGGTGTCAACCCATTGTTTTAAAACAGTGTTAGCCTAATATAAGAGTAATATTTTTTTGTAAATAAAAGTATTATCAAAAGGCTGAAAAATTGACTTTTTCTGGAACTTCAGTGTTCTCAAAATCACGACTTTTTAAAATCTTTGCTATATGAGGCCATAATCGTGGCAGACGGATGCTTTTGTTTCCAGTGGTTGACCTGGAGTTGTTTTCCTACCTTCCAGGTGCGGCATCTCTACATCTGTGACTTTCACAAGAACTTCATCCAGAGCGTCCGCAACAAGAGAAAGAGGAAGACGAGTGATGATGGAGGGGAATCCCCAGACCACGATGTGGAAGTGCCTGAGGTAAGCATCATGTTAAAGCGGACTGCTGCAACTAGTCAACGCTCTCGCACCAGCTGACGTGTGTAAATGTTGCTTTAAAAGTAAACTAGTTAATATTCTAAGATTTGATTCCATGCATATCTGTGTGGCACCAGGTAGTTTCCATTATGCATGTGATCTGAAGCAATGGCAACATTCAGATGCTGTGAATAACAGTTTGTTTATTGTTCAGTCCTTTAAAAATAAACTCTAGTTTCAGAGAGAGAAACTGCAGAATTTAAGTCCACAAATCACAAGGAAAACCTGCTCAATAAGTTGCAATAACAAAATATTTTTAAGTCAAAGAAGATTATAATATATACTCACCCACAAAATAAATACACCTTTTATTTCTAGAATTTTCCTTGAAAATTCAGGCTAAAGCCAGATTGTGTGTGATGCTCAGGGAAACTCCAAAAAAACAAAAGAGCTCCAGCCCAGAAACTACACGCCTCAGCATGCAAAAGTTCAAAACGTGACAGGAAAAGGTTGAACAAGAATGACTTGTTTGGAAGAGATGAAGGAGAGCCAGCAAGATGTAAATTTGCAGAGTTTTATGTGACACATTTCTTTGGACAGAAGAAACCAGCGTAGAGATGATCAGTATCAATTCACAGCATCATGTCAGGTGGCAACCAAACATTCAAACCACAAGGTGGTGGAAGGGTGATGATTCCAGTTTGTTCCACAGCTGCACGACCAAAACACCTGAAGTCCTGGGGATTTTCTTCACACAGTTTTCCTACATGTTTTTTATTATAAAACCAATTGTTCACTTCCTCAAAGTTGCCGTTGGTCAAAGAACAGATCAGAAGACCGTCTTCTGCCTCTTGACGTAAAACGTTCTCTTCACTGTGTTGGTGTGTTCAGGTGGATCTGTTCCAGCTGCAGGTGAACACGCTGAGACGCTACAAGCGACACTACAAGCTGCAGACCAGACCTGGTCTCAACAAGGCCCAGCTGGCAGAGGTAAACACACTCACTCACACACCCACACACACACACACAGCATTCTATCAATAGCAAGTTACACAGTACAGTGTATTCAATTGCAAACTCTTTTACAGACTGGTCGGATCTTTCAGTTTGTCTTAAATGTGTCTTGTTATTGTGTTTTTGAGTTTCGTCATGTATGATAAAAGTTTCATCTTGCTGTTGATTTTTTTTTTTTTTTTAAATAGTCTGCTGTGCTCAAACTCAGTTGGAACTGCATTAACACTTCCAACTACTTTACATAAATTTTCCGCTGGGTTCAGAAGCTTGGTGTCAGTTTCACTTTGTTATTAGAAAACAGGCCTTCATTTATTCTGGACAGGTGAACCATTTGTAGTAATTTCTCACATAATTCAGCAGGGGGTGCTCTATATGTTTCTTTGACCTATCCTGTCGTCTGTTAGTGATGTGGAAATTCACACTTTCCTAAAACGATTTCTTAATATACCGTAGACAATTAAAAACCAGCAGTTTTATTAACAGGGTGTCGATATTTACGAGATGGGTATAAAATGTGTTTGAAATATTTGGAGCCAAATGGTCATGTTCTCAATTCTGCACGTCATTTTAGTCGCACCCAAATGAGGTTCTCACACAGTTGCGTTCAGTTTATGGGAGACCAAAAAAAAAACAAACATGCATTGAACATTTTTTTTACCCCAACAGTCTAGCAACACTTTTGTAACTTGAAATATTTCATGAGGTTTTATTTCTTAGTAAAGAGTTTAGAACTGTTGTTGTCATTTAATGTTTGAGCATAGATATAGACCAAACAATTTGCTGGGTCCAGAAGAAGTCTCCAAAACTGCTTAGAACTGTAATAATAAAGTCAAATAAGGTCTCTTTGCTTTGCATCATTAGCAGAAATTTAATAAGGCAAAGGAGAGGATTAAGTATTTACCAGAACATATAAATTCATAATTTATTGTGAAAAATCTCTTAAGGTAAAATCTCTTACCGTGATAAAATTTTTTACTTATCTTTTTCATGATAAATACACTATTGATGTTAAAAATAAAAAATAAAACTGACAGTATGATCACAAATGTTCTTACTATTTTCTCCACATTGGTTCCATTAGCATACCAATAAAAAAAATACATTTTAAAATGTGATTAAATCCAGTTACTTTGCAGATGGTGATATAAATCACTTTTTTAAAGGGACAGTGTCATGTATTTTCCTGGCATATAGTCTCATTATATACCACAATCAAGTAACTGTCACCGTCACTTGTAATAAAAATGCTGTATATATCAAACATGGCATAAAAGAAATGTACTTTACAATTTAACGCCTTGAAATTGAGCCTCTGTCTCTTAAAAAAACTCCTCCTCTTTCCGCCTATAACAGCATAACAACCCCTCTGTTAACCATTTAACAATGATTTTACCAGCGTTGCAGTGAGAAGTAGCTGATGTAATGATCTCAGTAGATTCATAGTTCCACCTGGTGTTTGCTAGTCTGAAGGAAGTGAATGGGGGGGTTGAAGGACAGTACTGCTCTGAGAGGCAGAAGCTTGGAAACTGTTGCTCAGAGGAGGAGCTGCACCTCAGAGGTGGGGCTAGGTCCAGCCAGGCGTTTGCTCATCTGAATGGTTGCCACAGGAGTTTAGAGGATTTCTCAAACATTGATGAAAGAATCAAGGCAACACTCCAGGTAGGTTTGGTTGAGGAAATAACATAGCAAGATGTAAAACTACCTTAAAGAAAGTTGATTTTACATAATACTGGCCCTTTAAGTAAATGGTGTCTCAAAGAAGCTAATTTCAGATTAGGTTGATTTTCAAGACAATATTTGATGGTGGCACCATGAATGTTATGCTATGCAGTCACTGTCCTGCTAAACAGATTATTACCTAAAATGCATTTTTTTAAATCTTCGTGTTCTAAGTTTGTATGGCCCACCCCTGGTTGAGATGATGTGATTTGACCCAGCTTGTTATATTTCTCCATTAAAAGCCGACTCCAGGTCCAGCAGTGGTTTAGCTCAGGAACTTCACCTCGAATTACCACCTTTTTATTCATTTTTAGCCTCTTTTCTGTTTCCCTCTCAGACCGTGAGTCGTCACTTCAGGAATATACCTGTGAACGAGAAGGAGACGCTCACCTACTTCATCTACATGGTGAAGAGCAGCAAGAGCCGCCTGGACCAGAAGGCCGACGGAGGCAAACCGCTGGACTAAGCTTCCCTCTGCCGTTACCCCAGCAACAGCTCCACACCAAACCTGGACACCACTATCAGCAGCAGCTCCCCTTCCCACTGTCGGACCAGAACCTTTGCCGTCCTCTCAGGACGTTAAACAGAACTGGAGGAGACGTGGAGGAAGGAGGAGTTTGCTTTCTCGCCGTCACTGACCTCTCCATAAAGTCTGTGGAGAAGCAGGGCTCACTGCGGAGATTTACGTCGTAATACTGTAAAAAAACAAAACAAAAAAAACAATACAGCATCTGATCTGAAATAACTCAGCTGAATGAAATGTACAATATTGCTGCCTTAAGAGTTTAAAAAAAAGGAGAAATGAAAAACACTTTGTTGGTTATTATTTTTTTCTTTTTTAGCTGGTGAATAGACTGTTAACACATTCAGGAGGAGGAGGGGTTGAAACAAATGAAATGTTTGAAAAAGGACACAGTCCAGGCTCAGGTTCGCTTTCCAACTCAAATCTAATCACATCATCGGAAATAATGTGTAAAATGAAATTTAAAAACCTGAAACCAGTTCTGTTGGCCTGTTTTCAGGTGGAATGTGACTGGATGGTGAGGAATGGTGCAGCGCTTTGAGCCTCTTTTTCCTCAGTAGAACGTTGTTTTGTGGGTACACACTGATTTATTTCTGTTTGATTTTCTTTTTAGTTCTGCTTTTATTCTACGTGTTGTTTGAAGATGCCTGCATATTTAACAATGAACCGAAACCTCCACAGGGATAAAATTGGAAATCGAAGGGGTTTTTTTGGGGGGTTTTTTCTGCTTCAGAGCAGAAGGATAACAGGAAGATGTTATCCAACTTTTTCTCCCAGTTTGTAAGAATTTATTACTGAGAAATGTTACTTTATCAAACCTACTGAAATTCTTAAAGTCTTCACATTTCGTTTCAATCTGAAATAATAATGTGAAACGAGCCGTTTCCTTCTGATCTGGTTTGCTCTGCAGAAAGGGAAAGCAGGCCAGCTGAAGCCTTCGTATTCTTCAGAACCGTCGTCCTCCAGCTGTTCTTGTGGACTGAACTCACTTTAGGATTTCTGTTGCATTTTTTTTTTACTGTATTTTGTTTTCCAGTCTGTTTTTTTTTTTTTTTTTTTTTGCTTGTAGGTTTCTTAGTGTCATGTAGATAACATCCGTCTTTATTAACACACAGGTCATGCCTCATTATACTGACTGTTGTATTAGAAAGAAAAGAGAAGAAAACATATTTAAGTATGACTGCGTACTGCTCTTAATATTATTAATAAATGTATTGTACAGGCAAAAGAGATTTTAGGGATATTTTTCAGGAGAGTCTGAGGTTTTAGGAGATGGTTGTTCCACTCCTGTGGTTTTAAAAACTTAACAACTGAGATACCAAACAAAGAAAATGGCTGAACCTTCCTGCACCTATTGCTGCTCTCTAATGAAAGGCTTTTAGACTTTTATATCATTCTTTTAAAGAAAAATAAAATAAAACATGGCTTTGACAATTTTCAAATAATTTTCTGTCATGAAAAACACTAAATTACCTTGAGTGCTTGAAAATTACAGTTGAGAGGCGACAGCACCCACAGACTAAACTAATTACCTAACTAGTGTTACCTTTCATACCAGTTCATGTCCTATTTTGTGCCAATCAACAACTCATTTCTTGTCTGCGTACTTCACAGTTGCACATTTATGTTGTTTTTGTAAAACCTTATCCATTTTTAAAAGCACAGCTCATCAGAGTATCGGTGACATTCAGGATCCTTTGAGTCTCATATTGCGTCACATCGATGCGACCGTCGGCTCTTCAGATCCGATGATGCCTTCACCAAATGCGGCCGACTTTAGTTCGTTCTTTTCACTGAATTTGAGAGACGAGTCTGATGTGTCCTTAAACCGTCAAGTTTCATTGTGGGTGGAACAGGAGATCATAGTTCTTATAACGACAGCGGATGAAGCAGAAGACGGAGAATAGTTTTAAATATATTAAATGGCGGTACAGAAATTACAAGCAAGATTTTGAGCTCCATTTTTACCAGTTTGTGTTTAGCACTGTCTCGGTTGCTAGGCGATAGGACATTGAAAGAGGGGAGGCTGGGAAATCATAATGTAAAGGCTACGCCACTCAATTTCATAGTTTTTCTTTAGGTTTTTCTCTTTAGGGGTCGTCACAGTTCTTTTTCCCATGGTTTCTGAATTTGGACACATCTTTTATTAAACAGTGCTGTATATTATTTGTAGATCAGTTGCCCTGTATGACATGTGATCAAAACAAAATAGGTCTGAATAATATAAGCTTTATCCCTTACATTCAACTTTAACTTGATTATTAAAAATGACTCGTCTGCTTTTACAAAATGACCTAAAGGTCTGCAGGGAAAACTCAAATAAATACATTTAGAATCACATGAAGAAGTTTGTTTTTGTATTTGAGAAACTGTCAAGTTATGAAAATTGAAGTTTCAGATCCCATCAAAAGTTATCTCTAAACTTTGCAGTGAAACAGAAGTTTGAATTCAAACCCAACAACAATCAGTCAGATCAATAGAGTTCAATTTAATCCAAAAGAAAAGTGCAACTCCTGACAATGAGATTCACTTCAATGTGATCCCTTATCTTGAGAGAGCATGAGGTTTCAGAGATATAAACTTTCTGAGTCGTCTCGGTGTCTGGCAGAAGCACCTGGCTTGAGATGGGAAGTAGATGAATATCTTTTTGGCTTTAGAAAAAAAACTATCTCGTATTTTATTCAAAATAAGGCAGCAGAGAGAGTTTCCCAGAGCTGGTAGGATAGAGACTCTTCACAACCTCTTGGGGGAAAAAAAAGGAAGAAAGAAACGATCTGGAAAGTTTCAGAGACATAAAACCACCACCAGGGGTCCCTGTTGGTCCCTCTGAAATAAAAGGATTTCTTTTAGCTTTTCAGTGTTTGGACACTTTCTCGCTAAATACTTGAGTGTTTATTTTCTGTAAAATAAATACATAACTAAACCAGAACATCCAAAACGCTTTGAAATACTTTCAGTATTTCAATTATTTTAAAGTGCTTTCTGAGACAAACATCAGAGAGATATAAAAACCAAAAATAAATTGATCAAAGTGCAGAATAAATTGCCAGTGTGGCAGCTTTTTTGCAGTGGAGATTCCAGAAGAGAGAATTGCAACAAAAACATGCATTAAAAATAAAATGTTCGTTTTTGCATCTACTTAAGAAAATAAATGCTCGAATCATCGTGCGAGTTCTGGTCATAAACTTCAGTTTTCAGGCTTTGAAAAATAATTTCATAAGAGCTTTATGAGTCCACATAAATTATGTCGTTTTGTTAAAATAAAATCTGACGCTGAATATGAACAAAACCACTGGAATTCCAAATATAATGTCATGAAATAATCCATTTATTTATGGAACCAAATATACCTTCACATCTAACACACATTTCCATTAACATTGCGCACAATAATAAACATTTTATTCCACGTTTGTTTTTTGTTGTTGTATTTTTTTTTTTTTACTTTTATTTTTTTACATTGATCATTTTTACATGTCGGGAGTGAAAAGCTGCGTTACTGTCAGTGTCTCACTCTCGGTTGGTTTTTCTCCTCTACAGTGACATTTAAAGTAGTGAGGTAGATTCAATTCATTCAACAACAAGAGTCTGCAGAGTTTACACCGGCGGAGAGCGCTTGGTTATGACTGCGGATTCAGAGTCAAAATAAAGCTACAACGGGATGTTCTTTTAGTGCCGTACAGTCAAAGCGGAACTCAGTATTTAAATTAAATCCAGGTTAAATTAGAAATTAAATAATCCTGATCAGTAAGAAGTTGCTGCGAAGCCGCTCTCTGGTTGTGTAATTTACAGGTGCGAGAAAAGAAAAGCGACAGTAAAACGTTAAATCTCTTAAACGATGAAAACGGTTTGTGATTGGTTAAACATTTTAAACAGTAAAAATGACGAATCAGTGGGAGGTAAAAAAAAAGTCTCAAATGTACCGCATTTCTTACCTTGTTATTATTGCAATAATCAACAGACATAAAGAAAAGAAATCTTTGCGCACTTTTTGCTCTGAGGGACAAAAAACATGAGAGGCCAGAGAACACGGACACAGACGTTTCTGGCAACATCTGCTTTGAAGTGAAGACCTAAAGAGAAACAATTAAAAAGCAGAAATATCACAAATATCTCTATATTATTATTATTATTATTATTATTATTATTATTATTATTATTATTATTATTATTATTATTATTATTATTATTATTATTATTATTATTGTTGTTGTTATTGTGGGGTACACAATGAGCAGCGCATCTGCAGCTACTTCTGTCCGCGATGCCCTTTGATTTTCTCCCTTTTAGCGCATCACTGCGCATGCACAGCGGTGTGTGAGTGTGTGTGTGTGTATGTGTGTGTGTGTGTGTCTTTTCTGAGGGGGTCACTGGTTGAGCTCCAGGGCCCAGACCTGCTGCGGCCACCCGGTCCGGCCCTTCACCTTCTTTTCGCCTCCAAAAGTCTCCTGCAGGCCGTCGGTCTGTGGGGGCAAACACAGCGCCATCATCATCATCATCATCATCATCATCATCATCATCATCATCATCATCATCATCATCATCATCATCATCATCATCATCATCAACATCAGCAGCTCCAACTGCAGCAGCGGCTGACTCATTTTAGAGCAGGTCTTCCTCTGATCAATGTCATTTGGACTCTTCCAGCTCTCTGTGTGAATGTTTCAGTGACTTCCACTTCGTGCCGAATCCATGGGCCACGAAACCCATAAGCTTGAATTTTGAATATATGTCTGGACTCTGACCCCATTAGGGAAGAAGGGTGTAAGAAAATGGATGGATGTCTGGACTCTGCTCCCTGTTCAAGTATTTGCTAAATTCACCCTGAAAAATCGACGTCACTTTCTATTTAAATAACGTAAAAGACGTTCGTGGATGCGTAAAGTTATCGGAGTTTATCAAATGATCAAACCATTTTCTTAAATTTAGATAAAACTAAGTCAAATGACGCAGACATTTTTATAGGACGAATAATTATAAAATACACTGGACTCTAACCGAGGATAATTTTGTTTTTGGTATTGACAAGTTGAAAGATACCTAAATAAAAACGTCATTTAATCCCTTAATGTGGTTGAAAGATGGCTGGTGTTGATTAAATGAGCTAAACAGGTTTTACGTGCTTTGTTTTGGCTAAATCTGGATTCAACCAATCGGGTGGAAGCGCATTGACACGGCTAAAGATTATGGAGTTCTGAAAGTGCCACAATTGAATAAACCATTAACATCGACTGGCTTAGCTTTTCTTTAAAGTTTTAACTACAACACGTTGATTAATAGCATTTTTGAATTTGTTGTGCAATTGCAGAGTTATAATAACCAAAAATTAATTAATTAATTAATCAATTAATTAATTCATTCATAAAAGAATTACTTAAATGTGTTATCAGGTATATTTTAAAATGGCCAAACACAAATGTTATTTATTACGTTTGTAAGTAATTATGTCATTAATGGAAAAAGTGGGCGGAGCCAATAATGCTATGCAAATCATCATAATTGGCCTGAACTTTATATCTGAATATGTATATATATGGAGTTTGATGTGCACAAAGTTAATTATTTATATTCAGCTACAATATGAATAGGATTTCTAGGGTATGATAAATATTCCACAAATATGTATTAATTGTTCAATAGTGATTAAATACTCAGCTTAATTAAATCTTTGTAACAAATCCTGCTCAAATATTCTAGATTAGAATTTCACTGAGGATGTTGGTCCTTTAACAAGTCAACTGTATCTGTCGTGTGTTAATGTCAATAACATCTCAGAACAGAAAGATGCCAGGTTTATATGGGTTTTAACAAATAAATCTACTGAATAACAAAACTTAAGAGCCGTCATTGAGTTAGTGGTTGAGAAAGTTTATTTGCTGGAGCAAGAATTTAAGTTTAATGCAGCAGCACCAAAACCAAGTCTGAACCTGCTGGCTCTGAGAGAGCTGTTGCTATGAATGACATTCTAGTTTTGATCATCAGGTATGATGTTTGACAATTGTTTCAATAGAGATACTGAATATTTGTGAGAATGTAAGTATTTTAGTTCCTTTGAAGTAAGTAGATGTTTAAAATGAGTTGGCAAATGACCTGATCAATTCAAGGATTTTAATCAGTTATATTGACCGTCTGAATTATTGAGTTAAATCTACCAAAATAAAATTGATATAAACAGTGAGACCAAATTTAATGATTAAATTCAATTAGTTTTCATCAGTGTACTTCAGCTCTCTCCTGCTGTGTATTTGAAAGTTGCATATGTTCAGTTTTGTTTGCTGTTTTCCCGTTTAGAGTTGATGCAACTCATCCTGTTCTAAGAAGCTTTTCCTCATCCCAGTCCCGGTAATAATGTCATAGTCTGCTAATAATAGCAACTTCAAGCAATATCTAATCAGGTTATGTCAACATAGTTTGCAGCCATAACATGTATGTGTTATGTAAAATAAAGTAAAGCTTACAAGCTGTACAGCTTGTTTGTGTTTATTGAGGCGTTTAATTCAGCTGAAAGTGAATCAGTAGAAGTAGATGTTTATGTAGATGTTTATCTGATGTTGATCCAGCTCGTCACTTTTAGGAATTTGTTTAAAATAATCCCTAAAATGTTACTGATGGAATCGAACAATGATATTAAGTTTTTTTGTTGTTTTTTTTTTGTTGGTATGGTTACTTATATGTGGCAAAAAAAAAAAAAACTTTGACAGGTTTAAAATACACTGTACATATGTTGTTCTCTTAAATTTTAAGCATTAAAATATAGCTTTTGAAATGATTTCCTAACGTTTTTAATTTAGATGAACTTTATTCAGTGTGTCATACTTTACTTATGTTATTCGGAATTTTTGTGCGTAATTTCTAACAGTTAAAATCACAAACAAAAAAATATTTGAACGCAAAAAATGCTTCGTATTTCAGGAGATTTTCCAGTTTAGTCAGAGCGCTCTGTAAACATTTCCAGGCCTACAGATGTTTTCACTCTGACTCAGACTTACAGGCTGCGTAAATAAGTCACCGAATTACAGCGGAAAAAATGCTTCGGATTGGGAATAATTTCCAAACTCATGACAATCCAGGAGGCTCCAGCAAACATAACTCACCAACTCTCGTTTCCTTTTCAAATCCCGTGTTTCAAATTTCTTAATCTCGGCCTTAAAGCCCTCCGTCTCGCCGGAGTCTTTGGCCAGCACGTCCATCAGATACGCGATGTAACTGGTCGCCAGACGAAGAGTTTTGATTTTGGACAGTTTGGTGTCTGCGGGAACGTTGGGAATACACTCCCGGAGCTCCGCGAAAGCCGTGTTGATGCTCTCCGTTCTGCGGCGCTCCTTCTTCGGCCCGGACGCTCTCCTCTTCCCCATCCCCGGCTGGAGCCCCTCGAGCCGGCCGTCGTGCGCAGCTCCATGCGCGCCCAGCTCCGCGGACGGCGTGTAGGGCGCCTGGATCTGGAAGTCCGCGGGCACCTCCCCGTGGTTCACCACCCAGCTCTGGAAGTACGGCGCGTCCTGGTGGCACCGCTGGACGAACGGGAAAGGTTCGTGCATCAGGTGGTGGTGGTGGTGGTGATGCTGGTAGCCCCCGATGAGGTTCATGCTGTGCCGGGAAGAAAATGCGCTCGTTCGCCTCCCCCCCTAAACCGTCTCTGCTCGGGGATCACCAGCGAGCAGAACTCATTCGAAACTTCGTCGAGGACTCTCCTACGTTCATTTACAAGCTTAAAACAACAGAGACTCGATTTATTTCACATGGTCCAAGATTCTTTAAAAGCTCAGCCTTAAAAAGTATTCCAGGGATGAAACGTCAGCGATGCGCCGCCGTCCACATGAAACCTCTTTTCCCGAAGAGGACGCAGTGACCTGCAGGAGAAATTTGACCCAGCTGAAGGTGTGAGGCCCCAGGTTTATATGAGCTGGATGTGAGCGTGAGAAAGAGGCAACCAATGGAGGAAATGGGAGGAGAGTTTGGAGAGAACATGGTGCCAGAATATCACGGCACCAGAACGCAGGGACTAAAACATCTGCCTCACTGGCATCAGGTTTACATGGACAGGCATAAGTTTGATTCCTTTGCTTTTTGTTTTTGTCCGTTTTAATTCGGAGAGTTTTGTGATTCATTTTCCGAGCCATCCACATGGCTTGTAGATGGGCGCTAAAGGATGACGGAGTTCTTTTTGTTTTCTTTCTTTTTTAAATTTTTCTCTCTTTTCATACGTAACAGATGTTTTCTCAAAATACTAAGTTCTTAGAACAATTTCTTCTTACATGTTATTAGCACAATGATTAATATTGGCATGTTTCTTTCAATGTAAGAATTTCTTGCATGGAGCTGATATTTCCGATATGAAGCAGCTTTAGTTTGACTTTGAAAACACGCAATCATTTTATGACAATAAGCGGTTTATTTATTTGATTTGTATATTAATTTATACATTTATTATTATTTTTTATTTCTATATTAATTTATATATTAATTTATTTATTTCCATTCATTTCTTCACTTATTTTACCCAAGTATTTTAAAATACTTTCTCATTTAAAACGAACTTTGCTGCGCATGTTTTAAAATATCAACGTCTTTGGAGTCCATTATACATGTATTCTTAAAAAAGTAAAAAAAAAAAAAAATCTTAAAATTTATGTTTCACATTATAACGCACGTGCTCATTTTAATGTACTTCAAAAATAAATTTCATATTTTTTCTGTTTGTTTTTAGACCATGTTTCATACATTCATTTCCTTGTTTCACTACTTTCAGTAAAAGTGGAAACAGTTTAAAAGGCCACATAACGATCTTTTTTTTTAATCGAAATTCCTGATTGATCAGTATTTTCCATGTTAAAAAACCCGCTTTCATTGTAGTCATAAAAAATTTTTGATTACAGCAGTGGTTATTATTTTTATTATTATTATTATTATTATTATTATTATTATTATTATTATTATTATTATTATTATTATTATTATTATTATTATTATTATTATTAATGCTATTTTTGAGCCTGACTCGGCCTGCGGCTTTATCTCGCCCCGGCTGCCCTCGCACCTTAAACACATCATCTTATCGCCATCGCCCCCAGAAAACATTATCCCATTACATTACGTGACCTTGACGCTATTTGGGAACCATTTACGGCGGCGTCTTATCTAAATACAGCCATAAATCAGGAGGTGTCACCCTGCTGCCGGGGCACAAGTAACTATTCCATAAAAGCTCTCCTGGCCTCTGCGCACTGTTTACAGCGCGCCCTGTTTGCGCATATTTTACCGTTCCAATAAATAATCCGCCCGTCCCCCTGTTGGAGAGGCCTGCACGGAGATCATCGCAGGTTTTTAATCTCTCAAATGCCAAAAAGCTCGTCGTCTTCTTCTGTGTTTCTAACACCAAACCTGTAAACGTATGAGAACCAGAATCCGTTCAATTAGCCCAGATTGAGTTCACAGACAAGGAATTTGACTTCGGAATTCCCCAGAGCATACAGACTTTAGGAATGAATAAATATAATATAATATATATAAATATATATGAAGGAGAAAAATAGAGAATAAAAGATGCATAATTTCGAGTTTGCATAATTTCAGGTTTTTGGAGCCAAAGGCCTGAAGTAAAGCAGACCGGTTCAGTTCACTAATCTAATCAGAAACCATTAAAGCTGTTTTACAGTTGTTTGTATTTTTTTTCCTTATTTTTAATAAGAAAATGACTCAGAAGGAGATCTACATAAAAGAGGTTAAACATGCAGACAGAATACAATTTATTAAAATGGAAAGTAAACAAAAAAATATTCATTTATATATCTACAACTCACCTTAAAGAGTTTTTGCAACTTTTATTCAATGCAGTTTTCAAGTTTCCCTTTCTTTTTTGAAAGTTTAGCAACCCTGTTGTATACATTTCTGATTTTAAATTTAAAAAAAATTCTCATTAAATGCAGCTTGACAAAATAAAAAAGAACATGTGATCTCTTTTGTATTTATTTATTTTTTTAATTTGGTGCTTTTTGAGTCGCATAAACCAAAACCTCCTGTTGCATCCTGGGTACACCCCTGCATGACACACGTGCAGCCCATCTTCTCCTGACCGCTTTGCATGTTACCTTCGCTGTCAGTGTGAAGAAGCCCATGCAGCCCCCAGAAAGCAAATCTGACACTGTTGATTAAGACGTCCACTATGCAGGGATGAAATACAACCCTGCCTTTATGCACCCAGCCCCCTCTTCATCTCGCTGCATCACTTTCTCTCTTTCTTTTCCTGCCTAAATTCTTCCTCCCTCTCCATCTCTGACTAGAGCCTTTCCTCTGTCTTGTTTTCTTCCCGTTTTCTGGCTATCAGTGCAGGTGCTGAAAGACCTGGGCAGCTGGAATAGGCTCTTCATGCTTTCTATGCTTTCAGGCCCAACATGCACCACTCATCCCACGGCCTGCAGGCTGCTGCTCTGCCAGGGGAAACATCCAAAATAGGTCACAGAGAGCCATCTTGGCTCTGTTCTGGATTCTCCTCATAATTGTTTGTGTCATCGTGTGGATTTTTCAATAGACACTGCTTCTCCTCCTCTTCAGAGTGCTTACCCTTAAGTCCACATTTCCAAACAAATATTCTCCCTCTCTGATTCACGGTCGGCATGGAAAACGGTGCAACGCTCCCTGGGTCTCGACCGCGTATTGTGCCGCGGCTCTTTAATATGTCCAACTCTGTTGAGCGTCGAAGCAAACCAGCAGAGCTAATTAAAACTTCAATACTTCAGTTGGACATGTTGCCTTCCTTCTAGTTTTGGGGAATGTGGGCAGACTAGGGTTTGGGATGGCATGGCAGCTGAGGATCAACCACAAGGGTCTAGAGGTTTCAAGGGTTCCTCAAGGATCCAGAAGCTAATGGAAAAGGAAACAAGAGTGACTGGGAAACAACCACGTTCAAAGGATGCACAAAAAACATCATTTTTAAAATGCTCAAAGTGCTTCTTAAATTAAAGGCTGGCTGGTGAAAGCAACCTTTTAGACCTTCATATGACCACATCAGTGTTGAAAACTGTAAAGACACTACTGACATTAACCAAAACTCCCAAATTATATAAAATCAAAAAACAACAAGAATGAAAGGCCATTAACAAGAAGTAGATTACATACTAATATTTTAAAACACTATCATAGTTACTATCAAGTCAGTAACTATGGTAGTTACTGACATGATAGTAACTAGTTACTGCTACATTTATTGGTTGTGAAAATACTGTCTATGTCAAATATGACTAAAAATAGATTTGACTTTGTAACTTAAAAACACTTTAAAAACTCCTGCTCTTTCTGAAACTCGGCCTTCAGGAACTCATCACAACATGGCTCCTCTATGAACCCTTTAACAACGTTGCACTGAGAAGTAACTCATAATGAGCTCAGCAGATAAGCAGTTCCACCAGGTGTTTGCTAACTGCTGCTGGCTAGTCTGAAGGAGCTGAGTGGGGGAGCTGTGGTAGAGGGGTACTCTGTGAGGTGGAAACTCAGAAGCTTGGAAACTATTGCAAAGCACAGCTGAATGGTTGTCATGGGAGATGAAAGTATTTCTCAAACATGTATGAAAGAATCAAGGCAATGGTCCATGTATGTTTTTGAAGAGGGAGTAACATTATAACATGAGTGACTTTCAAACCTAAGAACACTGCCAACTGTCAAGCATGGAAGTGATAGTATCATGCTGTGGGTCTGGCTTGTTAGTTGTTGGGATGATCTTCTCGGAATTGAAAGTTTTTCATTTTTTTCTCTAAATGTGTTTTGGCCAAACACTTTTAGTTCCACCAGACCTGATCACACATCCTTGCATGCACTTGCAAACAGTAAATGCTTGTAAATGTATTTTGTCATCTCTGAGTGGCTTTTTGGCCCACAGCGTAGAATGACACTCGGATCATCCAGCATCTTCTCAGTATGGCTCCTTCAGGCATCTAGAAATCGTATCCAAGAGTGAACCAGAGTTGATGAAATCTACAGCTCACTTCCTGAAATCTTGACTGATTCCTTCAGATTATTTTTGCTATGATGTCAAAGAGTTCAGTTTCTTCCATAAGCATCAGTCCGGTGTGGTTTAGACAAAATCCACAATATCTTCAATAGAGTTCACCTGAATCTTATTTGTATTTATTATAGTTCTAAGCAAGTTTATGTACAGATTCATGTAGACAGAAATTACAGCTCTGATTCTGGGCTAGCAGATCCCCTAGTCACAGGAAATTCAGTCCAGGTCAGGATAATTCATGGACTCTGACCTGAACATTCAGAGCCACATAAAGACAGTTACAAAGTCAGCCTTCTATCACCTGGAGAACATTTCCAGGATTAAAGGACTAATGTCTCAGCCAGACCTAGAGAAACTCATCCATGCGTTTATCTTCAGTCGTATTGATTATTGTAACGGCGTCTTCACAGGTCTGTCCAACAAATCAATCAAACAGCTGCAGCTGATCCAGAATGCTGCTGCTCGCGTTCTCACTAAAACCAGGAAGATAGAGCACATAACACCAGTTTTAAAGTCTCTCCACTGGCTCCCTGTCGCTCAAAGAATAGACTTTAAAATACTGTTGTTAGTTTATAAATCACTGAATGGTTTAGCACCACAATACATTAAAGATCTGCTGCTGTTGTATCAACCTTCCAGACCTCTCAGGTCTTCTGGTTCTGGTCTGCATCCCCAGAACCAGAACCAAATGAGGAGAAGCGGCATTTAGCATCTATGCACCAAAAATCTGGAACAAACTTCCAGAAAACTGTAAAACAGCTGAAACACTGACTTCCTTTAAATCTCAACTAAAAACCCACTTGTTTAGAGTTGTATTTGAAACGTAATAAATTACAAATTTAATGATGAAACCTGACTTGATGTTGTGTTTTTGATGTTGATTCTATGTTGCATTGTGTTTTTGTGTCTGATTTGATGTAAAGCACTTTGAAATGCCTTGCTGCTGAAATGTGCTATACAAATAAAGTTTGATTTGATTTGATTTGATTCCCTAATATCAAAACTGATCAAACCCACCTCTGCACAGAAGTTTCCACTGAGCCTCTCTTCATAACCATGAGCTAAATATAAGACTGCTTTGTAGAAATGTTTCTCATTTAACATAAAAAAAGAGTTTTTCAGCCTCTTTCTTATGTCATACTGATGATGGTGATATTATGTAGTTAGATATTGCTCTTTACTTCTCACAGATGTGACACATGGGACACTGAGACTCTATTGCAGTGTGTAAACGTTTTACCCATCATTGTGTTTTATACTCTTCGGTTAACTGGCCTTCATTGTCCACTTTTCCAGATCTAACAATTGGTTTTCTACCTCTGTGCTTTGCTTCATTTGCCAACATCTATAATCTCCACTTCCAGATTTCTATTAGTGTTTCTACTTGGATGAATCTAAAACCTCAAGATTAAATCAGCTGAAGGGTTTTAAAATATTCTAACGATAACAGAGAAGGATAGCTGTTCTTGTTTTTATTGTTTTATTGATATTTTGTTATGTCAATCATTTTGTTATAATGTATTGTTATCTAGTGTGTTTTTGTTTGAAAGGAGACCTGATGTCTCAATGAGCACTTCCTATATATATAAAAAAAGAACAAATAAAAAGCAAACCAAACAGAACTGGTTGCATCATGCAGGTCCGGTGTCTCCTGTGCTGTCTGCTCATATCAGCTTCAGTCTGAAGAGTTGAGATAAAGTCCCTGCTGGAATCCTTCTCTGATCTGAATGAAGCTTTCGTGTAAGCCACTGAACTGAGTCATTCATACAAAAGTGAGACACACAAATACTTGTATATATGCCTTTTTTTAGTGACATTTTGGAATAAAAAGAATTGTTCAAATTGTTGGGTTGTTGTTGTTGTGGTAGATACGTAAAATTTTCTTCCCTGACTTTCTCCCCTTTTCTCCCCCTTGTGATGCTGCCCAAAAATTAAGTTTAAGCATTCCAATCCCTCAACAGGCGGAGAGGCTGGAAATGTCCCGATGTAGTTTGAAATGTTTCAAATTCTTATCTACATCCACTTCAAGTAATAATTTGCTCCACTTTATTCTTTCTAAAAGCTTCTGCACTGGGTCCCTTATATATCTTTTTGTTGCACGGTACGTCTTCTGCATATTTTGATAAATTATTACTAATATGAAGACAGTTTCAGAAAGTCTTAGTCCTTTTTTTTCCTTCTATCATTGATAAGTGATTGTCGTCTCCACACGCGTCTGTTCGCTGGTCGTTTGCGTTTCAGATCTCCAAAAACTCTCCTCTAAACTGGGGCAATTCTGCCCGTCCTCAGCCAATAAAGATAAGAGCAGGAAGGCTGGAATGTGGAGCAGGGAGGTGACAGTGATGAGCTGAAGGGACGCAAAGCTTTCTGAAATGGCTTCTTCTTTTTTTAAGTAAGATAATCTTTTAAACTTTGTAGTCAGCTCATAATTACTTTTTTCAAATGAATAAAATCCCTTGGATAAGTATTTATTGAAATGTAAAGCGGCCTTTGCAATAGACTAAAACAAAAGTAACTACTTCATAATGACTCCACAAAGCATCACTTTGTGGAACTAATATATTTTGCAACCACATTTGCATATCTAGAGACTGAAATCTCTACCAGTTCCTTAAGAAATTGTTTAAGCTCACTGAAAGTGGATTGATTTACATCACTGTGCCACTACCATGTTTTCAGGTGAAGATAGACCAAAAAGTTCAGTTTTAGTCCAATGTTCTGTCTTCAGAACAAATATTTTTACAGTGTGCCCTACATTACTGCTAATTGTAAGAATTTCTTCAGGCCACCCTTCCATAAAGTCCATATTTGTGGCTCACCAGGTTAATACGTGGCTACCACTTTAACCAAGGGTCTCTGCAGCTCCTCCAGAGCTGCCAAAGGACTCTTGGCAACTTTTCTTTTAACACTCTCCTTTTCTGGAGGGACGTTGAGGATCCACTGAACTTATGAGACTATTTTAAAACACGAGTACTCTGCTTTCATATGTTGCATTTTGTGTTGTTCCACAATCTAAAATACATCAAAGTAATGTGACGAAATATGATGAAGTTCATTATGTATGAATATTTTTGCAAGATAGTGCAGATTGTCATTTACAGTCTGAAGCTGCATTCTTCACTGAAAATGAAAAAAACAAACAAACATGAAGACATGAACAAGAATGACATTAGAAACTGTGAAATGAACTATTTAAGCTACTAACAGCTAATTGAAAAGACAACAATGAAGTGTAATTGAGCAGAATATTAGTAAATCTTTGTGCATTTAGCATATCAAAATTAAAATTAATAATTAGTTAATTAATAATTAGTTATTAATAATTAATTAATAAACAATTCATTTTTATTAATTAATAAACAATTCATTTTTATTAATTAATAAACATTACTAGAAAAAAATGATGCAGTTTCCCAAGATGAGTTTTCATAAAGTTGGCTATTTTTTCACTCCTTATCATATTCTAGAATATTACATTTCTGTTTCATACATAAATAGATATCAATACTACAATAATATGTCAGAAAAGTAATATAATCTTAGAATACAATATACAATGAAATATAAATCAGCATTGTGCAAAGTCGTCTTTGTACATGATTGCTATTTTTTTCCTTTACAAATCTTTATCCAAAACCTCTGAAATAAAAAGTGCTTTTTATCTTTTTACTTGATGACCCTCCTCTATGCCGGCAGACCACCGGCTGGATGGACTCTGTTGCTTTGACTGCAGTAGATTTAACAGAGAGGGGGCTGCTCTGTGTCAGGCGACCCCAAAGGGTTTCAGCAGGACTGACAGTCAAAACACAAGCAAAAAAGGTTTGACCCTGACAAATCCCGAGGTGGAGACGGGTTCAGGGACCCACTTTTCTGAAATCCAGCCGAGTCGCTCCAGTTTTTCAGTCAGACTGAAAATGAAACGTGATTTCTTGAGGTTGAAATTGTTTGTCTCAAGTAATTCATGCACCACGCAAGCCGAAGATCGGATTTCTTAATCATGTTTTGTCATTTTCCCCCTTTACATCGTATTTCAGGACTACTTCTTATTTCATAAAATCAACAAATTCACAAAAATTCGGAGGAAATAAATGCTTGACATATTGCGTAGGGTAACACTCTGGTTGTATTGGGGTCATTGTGCCTGTGAGTCTAATTGCCCCACAGGCTCCTAATGGTGAAGGCAGCTAGTTAAAGTCCCTGCTTGTCCATTCATACCCTCCGCCTCACTCGCCTGCTCATTAAAACAGCGAATAGGCCACAGATGTCGAGTCAGCCATTAGTTTCTACCTGGAAGGGGGCTTTGGGTGGGAGAGGTGACATTAAGGAAGTTAAACATCAGGCCAAGAGCTTCGTTTCCTCTGCTGAGGCCACCCAGGATAGAAATGTCTGGGTCTGACGTGAGGCTGAAGGTACTGCCAGCTGAAGGTTGAGAAACATTGTCTTCAAATAGGACGGTGTTTCTTTTTTTGTTTTTTTTTTGTTTTGTTTAGTTTTATGATCTGAAGATTCTGCTAGTTTTGTTTTTATAGTTAATGGAAAACAAGCAAATCATTCAAACCTGGTCCTTTTTGAAGACATTTACCTCTGCTCGACAAAAAGCTGGAAGATCGTTGAATTTTTAAGGTGTTAGGAATTCTTGGTAGGTTTGATGAGACCATATGTTAAGATCAGTGAAGAGAAGATGCTTTTCCACTCATTCATGCTATTATTTCAAGCCAAATCCACCTTTGACACAAATGACAAAAAGTTTAAGTCTCTGTAGAGTTTTAGCAAACAAATGCAAACTTTGTTTGCGTTTGTGGTGGTAGAACAGAAAAGGCTTTTTCATGTCTCCAAGGCAACCAGTTGTTAACGACGACCTTAAGATTCTGACTTTTCACCACTCTTCTGGAGCAGCTTTGGAGACAGTTTAATTACTGCTGCTGTATATATGAAAAGTTCATTTTTAGGGGGATAACAGACTCTTAACTGAAACTATTTTAAAAATTTGAGCAAATGTTATTGTTTTTCTTATTACTTTAGTTTTAGATTTTTGTCCTCTTATTCTTAGCTAAACTTCGTCTTTTTTTCACAGCTCTTTCAGGAAGATCTTGAATTTTAACCTCTGATCAAAGTTTGCTTTGGAACAACTTGTCCAAAAATTCCAGCTTGTGTAGTTTTCATATTCACAGACCTTCTTTGGAAAACACTGACTTCCTTCTACAATTTGTCTGCTAATGACCATTTAATTACTCATGTGCAATCTTGGTAATTTAGAGTTCAGTAAACACTAAGTCTACGAACACCAGGGTTTACCTTCTGTGATTAAAGATGGTGTCCATCTCCAGTATTCGTGGAACTTGTATTTTTGTGGAACCAATTCAGAGAACCCAGAAAAATCACATTCAGATTTGGATTTATGTAAGCAGATCATTTGGACCCCAAAACATAAAAAGAATCCCCTTCTTACTAAGCTTTAATTAATCCACTAAGTACGACTTTTTGAAGAATACGATTTATTTATGAATTGCAACACCATTTAATTTCCCTCTGGAATCAGCAAAGTATTTTTTAATTTAATTGAATTAAAAGAAAATGTAAAACCACATTTTCCTTACTCTATAAGTTATTGCCTCAGCTTAATTAGTTGCTGAATTCTTGAGTGTTTCCCTAGAAGAAAAGATATAAGATATAAAATCAACACAGATCTATAATAGGCCTAAACCTTCTATGTTTCTAGGCTAACAGCATATCTAATAAAACTGCTCTTTAAATGGGTATATACTGTTGTTATTTAACTGTAACTCTCCTCTGGTTCCAGTGCTGCTTGGACAGATTTCACTCGGTTTGCCTCCTATCTAGAAAGATCCTTAAATAGCCGCTAAGTTCTGAGTCCCAGCTAACATCAGACCTCATGATAGTGTCAGATCGCCTTGTGGAATGCAACGACAAGCTCTGACTCTCAGATTGGATGCTTATCACGTCAGCGTGAGCTCTGATTGGATGCTTATTAAAAAAAAGCTTGTTGTTGGGTGCCAGAATGACCTTTACAGTATCAGCCGTGGGAATGCCATGCAGGGACTGGACTTTCCCTAATGTTCTTTAACACCTTTAGGGTTAATCTCCAGACCCTTAAACAGAGCTTGTTTTGTGGCGTCATTAAGAATGTTTATGTCACTTTGATAGACTGTGAACGACTGATGTGTAGTCTGTACAGTTGGAGCTTCAAATATAGTTTTTATAATTCAGCAAATGTAGCTCCCAGAGCCTTCCACAAAACTTTCTTGATACTTTTAACCTTTGTTAGAACATTTTAGGCATTAAAATATAAATGAATGTTTGATTCCATGTGGCTAAAGCCTGAACAATCTGCAGTTACATTTGATGGAAGAAAATTAGCTCAATTTTCTGTCATTCCTACACTGAGGAGTTTTCAGTCTTATCATATCTGGAGTTCTGCAGCTATTTAACATTTAAACTGTTGTGTTGCAAAGCAGAGGAACTGTAAAGTTGCCAGATCCAGTGTTGTGCAACATCACCATCAATACAAAGTAGTTTTGAGTAAAGGTTTGAACTAAAACCATCCATCCATCCATCCATCCATCCATCCATCCATCCATCCATCCATCCATCCATCCATCCATCCATCCATCCATCCATCCATCACCCATCCATCCATCCATCCATCCATCCATCCATCCATCCATCCATCCATCCATCCATCCATCTATCACCCATCCATCCATCCATCCATCCATCCATCCATCCATCCATCCATCTATCACCCATCCATCTGTAACATAACCACTATGTTTGTTTTTCCTGAATAAATACGCTAAAAAGTAAACGTGTTAAACTGTTCTGTAGAACAGTTTCGGTGATTTAATTGTTAAAAAATCTTTCGAATTTCCACTGTTTGTAACTGATTTGGGTGGATCATGGAATTTTCAGGTGTGTGTGTGTAATTAGTGATTTTAAAAGGGGGCGGGGGCGACGGCGCGAGAGGCGCAACCGAAGAGGAAGACACTCGCCGGTAGATCTGGGCAGCGGGAGTTTTGATTCGTATAAACGTTTAGAACTTTTAAAAATCAAAGGAAAGACATTAAATAACGATCAAAAGTTCGCCCAGCGCCGCAGATCATATTTCAGGAACTGGATCGGAGTTTGCACCCAAGAAACGCCGCCCGGGGCAAGAAGACGCCGCCAGTGCGAGAGGACGCCACCGAAGGGATAGAAAGTCGTTCCCGGTGAGATCTGGACTTTACTTTTCTTTTTGGGGATTTTTGGTGGTACCACTCTTTTTGTTTTCTCCATTTTTTGGAGGGGTTTTTGACGTTTGGATTTTTCCCTTTTGGATCGGGACTTTGGAATAAAACGGGGGGAATATTTCCAGGACTTTGTTTATTTTTCAGGATATGGAACTCTGGTGTGGACAATAATCTCTTGGGGAAAAGGAAATAGAAAATTTCGGACTCTTAATTAGTGATTTTTTTTTTTGTTTGTTTGCTGATTCGAACTGAGTAACCCTGTTTATTGTTTGAGGGATTTTGGTTATTTGATCTCTTTATCATGATAACTATTATTATTTCGTAGTATAATAATTTTTTTTGAATAAATCATTGTTGCAGAAGATGGACAAATTCAGTGTTTGAATATTTTATCAGATTCAAGGTGTGGCATATTTTACCTGATTCCTGTGACAGATTTCCCCCTTGAGTGTATTGTGAATTCAGCTTTCAGCCGAATTTTTACACATCTATCACCCATCCATCCATCCATCCATCCATCCATTCATCCATCCATCCATCCATCCATCCATCCATCCATCCATCCATCCATCCATCCATCCATTCATCCATCCATCCATCCATCCATCATCCATCCATCCATCTATCACCCATCCATCCATCCATCCATCCATCCATCCATCCATCCATCCATCCATTTTCTGTTCACTCTTGTCTCTAATGGGGTCAGGAGGGTTGTTGGTTTCTATCTCCAGCTATGTTCTGGGCGAGAGGCGGGGTTCACCCTGGTCAGGTTGCCAGTCTGTCACATGAACTAAAACCACATTATCTAAAAGAATTTGTTCAACTACTGGAATGATGAGCGCTATAGCAATTTTACTATAATAGTACCTATGATCTGCAATAACAGATCATAGGTACTATTATCTCCACAATGAATGGGACCCCTGTTAAAGACGTGTAAAACACTATTAAATAAATTAGTCTTCATAAAAAGCAGGCATCCCCAAGAAAAATATTACTTGCATCAACTGTCAAGCGCTAAATATTAACAATAATTCCGCTACACCAACATGAAAACAATGGAAGCCTGCAAAGTCACAAAATGCTATGTTTCAACACGTTCTTTATTTTTCCCACTGAGACGACTAATCACATCTTGTTGACGTGCTAAGTTAGTAGCAGGCCTTCCGCTAACCACCATTAGCTCATTGTGTCAATCAATCATGTCTTGTCTTCACCTCAATTTAAATTTTTTCATTGTTTGTTTGCTTTATTCAACTGAAAGTTTACCAAACAGCCAAGTAAATTAGCAATATAGAATTTATCCTGAAACTTAATTGAGGGGAAGCTAAGCTCACTAAATATTAGCTCTGCTACTAGTAGATTAGACCACAGGTCTTTGTTGTAGTAGAGTCATAATCTCACACAGAAATAATGTTAATCCTGGTAATCTTTGATTAGGAGATTGTTGTTAAGCAAGGAAATTGCCACAGAAATGTATTTTGAGAATTTTAAGCATTTAATAACAGTGTTGCATAATAATAGAAAAAAGCAGCAAAATGTGTTGCAAAAATGAAGATATAACTGAACAGGAAGGTAAATCAAACAAAACATGCAAGAGTCTTAAAATAATTAAGAACGCTTTTTGATTATTGTAGTGGATAAAAATCAATTAGCTGAGCTTCATAAACTTCTTAAGTTCTCAAGATAATATCAGTAGCAAACTACAAGAGTCAGTCCTGAATTCTGCTGATGTTGCTGTTTTGTTTTGATGTAAAACTGGGCATAAGCCTATTAATGTAGTACCTAAACAGAAAGTATCACTGTTATCATTTTACAGTGTTACTAATTTAGTCAAAATCCTGCTAAAATGAACTCTAATTTTATATTCCAGCTACATGTTTTTCTGCCATCAAATGTGAAAAGGAAGTTTATACAAGAAAGTTGAGTCTGTGCTTTTGGGTGTTTTGCCATCAGTTACAAAAGAAAACACTCTAAAAACTAATCAGGGGAAAGGTAATTATTGCTACTATGAATTACTCTGCCGACAGAAATGACCTGTGAATTGCATGGCCGGGACATAAATCTGGTCATGAGTGCTTTGTGGCTGCCCAGGTCAGTCGTCCTGTGGGAAACGGGAGATGAGAGGCTCCAGGTCAATCTGGGCTAAGCCCTGCTGGTGCCAGTGGAACCCCAGTTTTCCCTGAAAGACCCTGAAACTACACTGACATCACACCCAGGTCAAAGAAGGCCTAAGAAAATGGCTGTTTGTGTCACATCAGAGGCAATGAAAGAGGAAGTTCTCATTACCAATTTGATGCAGCCCAAGTTAAATTGATGTCATCATGGACTTCTTTGGTACAAACAAAACAGAAACGTTTATTTTAAAGGGCAATCAAATACTTAGTGATGGAGTCATGTTTCTGAAAAAAAACAACAACAAAAAAACATTGCTCCAGTCCAAAATGAGATAAACTGTTTTCTCTGATAAGAAAAAGTGACCATCAGAACATTTTCATTGGAAGTTTTAAAGGAAAATTATTGAAGATATTTCAAAAATCCTCTAACTAAAACACAGAGTAACTTTTCTAAAGCAAATAAAAGTGATTAAATATCAGAAGGACATGGGTAGAAATGCTATTTATTACTAAGATTCTAACAATCAGAAATACTAATGCTGAAAAGCTCTGATTATTTTTAGTAATCTTCCTGCTGAAAGAATAGATCACTGTTTGTTTCACAGGAGCAGAAATTAAATCAAAGGAAATGTGACAAACTGATCAGTTTTAAATAAAGCCCGTGTCTCACCTGCAGTTCAGCTGTATTAGCTCAAAGTCCATTCAGTTTTAGCCATTTTAAATCAGTTTGTCTTTGAAACTTACTGGTCAACCTTCTTATTCACAACGTTCAAATTGCTGCAAAATGCAACCTCTCTTAGTTTTTGGACAGAAAATGCCTTTAGGTGTTTCATTCAGTTCTTTGTTGGATAATGTAAGAAGGAAGTTCACGTTCTGCCGGGAAAAGGTTTAATTATGTCATTTCTGCGGTGATCGCTGTGTTTACCATGAAGCCACTTATTCTTTCAGCAATTTCCAAAAAAAAACCAAGTTTAACAATGTCAGAAAATATCTCCATCTTCCAACCCTGTATGTTGGATCCCTTAGACTCACCTGTGAAGCCCTAAACGGTTTCTCCCTTCCATATTTGTAAGACATATTGACCCTCTTTGTACCCTCCAAACCACTGAGGTCCAAGTAGTTCCTCCTCACTGTCCTCAGGTCAGAGCTGGTCATCTATCTTCTGTCAAAGCCTTTCAGGAAACGATCCTCTCATTATTTCTGAGTATATGCAGTGCTAGTTACAGGTTTAAACACACACATTATGGCTGTTATTGCATTTGAAAAGTTGGATTACATTTCAAAGAACTTCAATGAATCAGAAAAGCAAATGTAATGAATTTATGTTGGATTTTCTCTACTATATACGTGTAATACACAGGGTTATACACAGGTTTTTATATTTACTTTGCTGAGAATCAACACACTTTATGTAACCATCACAAAGCTATTATGTACAGTATAGGCATAATTCTGTCTGGACATTTCACTCTTCTGAGCTGAATTGATTGGGGGATTTAATTGACCATTGTCAACTGGTCTTTCTGTCGTTCAAGCCTAGTCAAACTTTTAATTGATTTGGACTCTAACTCTAAATATAAATGGTTTTGATGTGTTCTGTGTCCAATTTTCAAGTGTGTATCATCTGCACCACTAACAGTGAAACAACTCTAAAGCATAATGTGATGACAGTTATTACAATGTTCTACACTTTGAAAATCTTCCTATGGCACATTCAGTTCCTGTTGGGTCCTTGTGGCCAAACAGCTGTATCTTTGTTTTGTCTGAACAGTCATTAGCTACAAAATATTTTTTCCATTGCATATTTTTATTTGATATATGTGTTTATTTAAGAATCCCCATTAGTCTTTATTATAGTAGAAACTATTCTCCCTGGGGTTCATAACAAGCATTGCCATAAAAATCCTTTACAAAAATTACAAAAAAATACATAATGCTGTTTCTTAAGACACAAACAAAAATAAACACAAAATTCAAATCAACTTGCAAACATTATGAAAAGACATGACAAAATTCCTTACCACGCAAACTATTTCAATCAGAACAAAATTAAAAACAAAGATAAATGCAACAGTGACAAACTTTAAATATAAATTTAAACTTTTCATTCTGCTAATAAAAACACCACATCACATTTGTGGCGTTTCCAGTAAATAAGAAACACAATTCAAATCACACTTAAATCAGTTTACTCACACAATAAACATGAAGCACCAGGATCAACTACTTCCTGTCCTCTACCTCTTCATGGTTTGTGGCAGTGGAAACGTCTGGTTGCTGATCATGTGACTCATGCTAGCCAGTAGTGTGTCAAGCAGCATTGCACCAATACATTTTAGCTAAGTGTTAGCCTGCTTTTCAGCACTAAAACTGTATGGTAATCAGTTAGACTAAAGGAAAACCACATAATTCAAATTAAATCAACTACTTCTACAGGGAAGAGTGTTGAAAATCATTCAAGAAACTTCCTGTTAGCTAGAAAAATTGTTTTGACTCTCTGTAACTGTAAACTTACCAAAATAACAAAGCATAGATATTTGAGCATTTATATATGAGCCTGACTCTTTGTGATGTAGAAAAAATCCACAGTAAACTCCAGTGTTTGCCCCAGATTGGTGTTTTTAAAAACCTTTGCAGTTGTTTGTTGTATAATGATTCCAACAACAAAAAATATCCAGATTAAAATCAATTTCAGATTGGCACTTTTCTTTTTAAAAGTATTGTTGTTTACAACTTGAAAAAAACAATAACTTCAAAGAGAGTGAAAACATACAAATGGGTGCATACAACCACAGAGCAAGCAGAGGAAGATGAGAAGTACAAAGCATTAATACTAAATGCTCTGAATTTGACATTAAATGACCACAAAAAGACACAAAACAATCAAATAGAGACAACAAGAAGATGCAAAATGACCACAAGCAAACATAAAACCGGAAATTACAAAACCCAGCAACAAGTGAAGGTTTCTGTTTGTCACAGTGATCAAATCAGTTTTTCCCTGTCAGATGTGTAGCTGACAAAGAGGAACAACAAGACTTTATGTGACGAGTCGATATTGAATTAAACTTTTATACAAAGCTGTTGCAGTGATAGATTTCCTGATTGAGCCTGAAGGACCAACCATGACTCAGTCTGGTCAACAGAACTGCATGCTGGGTTTTTGGGAGCTCGGCTCGAGGCGCGATTCAGCCGCCTCTTTACCATTTTCCCATTCCCCGGCTTTTCCGTGTCGACTTCGCTCGGCAGTTTCGTTCCTGAGGAAAAACAGACGCCTGTTCTGCCGCCATCGCTTCCCCTCCTCCTCCTGGACCGGCTTTCTCCACCCCCCACCCCCCTTTACCCCTTGGGCTTTTTTTTTTATGGCAGGGCTTGTAACATATGACCTCTGCCATGCATTAGACTGCATGTACACAACCAAACATTGCAAAATAAAACAAGGCCACACTGATAAAACACATAAACAAGTTTAGGGGGTATATGCTGTTGCTCAGACCTTTCTGTGAAATCAGTCCAGCTCTTGAAACCCTTCCAGTTTTTACCAGCGATAACAGCATTTTGATTTATCCCCTGTGAAACACATCTGTACCTTAATCCGATCAAACAGCACAGCCGCAGAGAGTAAGAAATCATTTTTGCCGCGTGCAGACTTTCATTGGGCTCCATTCTTATTCCGCTTGGGCTTTTTCGTCTGCGTGACCTCCTCTGTGCATCGTCGGGCTCGCCTTTGTATTATGTGTAATGACAAGCTGTAATTTGGAGTACACACTTACCTCATTTGCATGAGAAGCGCTTGCTGCTGAGCTGAAACGCATTAAAGCAATGGTTATTCCCAATCTAAATAATGGGGGCAGAATTATGAACGCTGCTGGGAAGTGAGGGAGCAGCTCATTACGGCGGAGCAGCTTCTTGTTAAGTTGCGGCGTCCACCGTCTCTCCCTGCGCGCCACTCCCAGGTGAGTGACGTCAGTGTTTTGTTCCAGCTGCCATTTTGAATCCTGAGAAGTCCCATCAATGAAACCACCAACGTGACGACGGTGGTTTTCTCATTTGAATGAGAAAATGACGACATCCATAACAAGATCCCTGGGTTCAAAACTGAACACAGAAACATGCGAACTTAAGCAGCTATCTGTGTATTATAGATATTTGTTGTTTTGTCTGGTAAATTTATTGAAATTCCTTCAACCAATTAAAATTTTCTCTTTACAACCTGAAACTTAAGATGTTTGACAGACCAACACAAAGTGGTGTATAATTGTGAAATTGAAAGATTTATAGTTGGATTTTGAAATCCAGATCTAAGCAGTGTTGTGTTTTCATCAACTTTGCTCATCTAAAGACTGAAAGTTTGACTCATTCTTATTTGCAAAATCATTCCAGCTCATTTGGACTGGTTGATGACTGTTTTTAAGTTACAGCTGTCCAACTTTATGAAGATCTGGACTTTTTACTGAACCACTGCTACAGATGAATAAGCTGTGGTCTGAATCATTGCAGCTCTTCCTTCCTTTATGTTTGGGATTGTCCTGGTGGAAGTTAAATTTCCGTGCCGGTCTTAAGTGTTTTAAGCCTCCACCAGGTTTTCTTATTGTAATTCTATGTGTTTTACTAGATCCATCTTCCCACTGACTGACCAGCCTCTCTGTCTCTGTGGACAAAAAGCATTTCCCACAATGCTTCATTGTGTATGGTGTATTTATTGTGATATGTAGTAATAGTTTTCCATCGCACACAATGATGTGAATTAAAGTCAAAACTAATTTTAGTAAATTAAGTTTACGTTTGTGCTACCTAGTGTTGGTCAGTCACAAAAATCCCAATAAAATGTTAAAGTTCATAGTTGGAATATAGAAAAATGTCACTTCCTCCAGTTAGTCCATTCATCATTAGTAAATTTTGCAATTTTCACCAATCATTGTAACTTTTCCACAAATCTGGCTAGACTCCTTAACGTTTTCTGTATTTTCTTCTTCTCTGACCAATTGCTGCAACTTGGCTGAATTTTGACCAATCGCCTTAGCCCCCTTGAGACTTAATTTCCTGTTTTATTATTTACTGAAATTTGTATAAAAGGTGATATTTCAAGAAGGTGCATGAACATGTGTTGTTGGTTAAGGTTATGTGCTTTTTCGAAATACAATGTTATCCCAAATAGAAGGCATATAAAAATCCACAACTTTGACTGTAACCTTTTGACAAAAATTGCGCAAAGTCAGTCATTTTATGACTGATTTTTTTATTTAATAAATCATGACAGCATACTTGAGGGACTAAAATGTGAAAACAACGGGGTTATGGATGAAAATGTATGAATACTTTTTTCAGGGTACCGTACACGTCAAATACTATAGAATGCACGCCTACATGCGTGATTAGGAGTTTTTATTGCACCACAAACAAGTCACTCTACAAAGCAACAGCCAAACATTTGGAGCCATCGGGCTCTAAATGTAAACTATAACCTGTAATCCAGGATAACTTAGGTTGTAACTTTTACTTTTGCTGCTTAGCAATCCTTTGTAGTTTGTCACAAAGATGATCTGGATTGTTGAAAGATAGAAAGCAGTTTTGACTTTTGCAAAACATCCAAGAACTGTGAAAAAAAATCTCAGAAAAGAGTTTAAATAGGACATAACTTACAAGTAACTTTTCAGTAGGAAATAGTAGTTTGTCTTAAGTCAATAATTCCATAATACTGATGGCAAAGTATTACTTCTACTGCCAGATGACTTCACATTTAACAAGACTTTTTCCCTAAAGTGAAATAATGTGAAAATACAACCAGCACTTTTAGTTGGGAATTACTAACTTAAAACAAGCTGCTGAAATGTTACTTGTAAGTTTTGTCTTATTTCAAGTGTACTAATACATTTGAACTGGAAAGTAGACAAAAGTATTTAGTCATATTATGTGCTTTGAGGTGTAACAACCTTTTGTTTGAGCTTACAAAATGTACATGCAAATAAAATGATGGTAGGGTTGTCAGAGTCATGTGACAAGAATGAACAATAAAGTCCAACTTGAAGTTGAATGAGTGTCAAAGTCTTAAAGCCTGGTCTCCAAGTTTAACCTCAGATCCCATCTGAAAGTGAAAGTCAAAGTAAAAAACAACATAATAAATGCCTGTCTTAATTCCAGCACAAACAACGTCTCTGACGCATATTTTTATTGTTCTAACATGAATCAACAGCCTGCAGGGGTTCTTGACTGCATTGTGACGTAAATTTCTCTGGGCCTCAGTTAGTCTGAAGTCAACAAGGACTGAAAGTTTGATTACATCTTTAAATGAATCCCTCCCCTGGTTCTGACATGAATAATCCAACACACAGCATATAGTTTGAGTTGCTGTTAGGATGTGTGGACATTTCTAATCTACAGTAGGCTGCTCCACTTTAGGAACTAAACCCAGCTTTTACTCTCTTCTTTCAACATCAGCGAGAGAAATTTATGTTCTACCTTCAGGACAACACTTTTAAAGCATAAAAAAATCTTTTTCCTTAGGTCACTTTGGCTAGATGGCCTTAGCAACCTTGTCTGTGTGTATGGCATCATGAAGAAAAGTTTTGGATCAGGATATTGATCCAAAACACAAGGCTTAATAAACACAGAGATACAAAATCTCCTTTTAAAATGAAGACTAAGTGTTATCCATCAGTCAAGTTTATTTGTATAGCACATTTCAGTAACAGGGCAGTTCAAAGTGCTTTACATTGTGAAAACGTGAAAAAGAGATAAGAATCCTTTTGTGTTCTACTCACAAAAGGTGAATTCATAGTTGTGTATAAATATGCACAAATTAATGGTTTAACTGAAAATATTTCCAAGAATCATTTGGCTGCTGCACTGCAAAAACACTAAATCTTTTCAAGTACTTTTAGATATCTTAGATCATTTGAAATAAAACTAGTAACTTTTCAACAAAGATGTAGCAGCTTATTTTAGTGTCGATAATTCTAAGATATTGATTTTAAAGGTTTTGTCATATAGTGCATGTTCCATTGGCAGATTTTTCCACTTATACCAATAAATCTTTTCCATGTTACAAGTTTAAAAATCTGCCAGTCGAACTAATACTCTTTCATCAAAAATAAGGAATTATTAACTTAAAACAATGTGATATATGTTGCTGAAAAGTTGTTTTTAAATGAGTACTGTAGACAAAGATATTTGCACTAGAAATAAAAAAAAAACAAAAAAACACAAACCTGGTGTTTTTGTGGTGTGTGGAATGACAGGGGTACCAGTGAATGTGGAGGCTGCTGAATATTTGAAGAAAACATAAGCACTGACTTGATCTGCATTTATAAATGTATGAAAATAGTCTAGAGGTATAATAACATAATGGTAAATGTCTGCCACCCAGACCAGAGTGCCCTTGCACGCCCCTCTGCAGCCCTGTTTTTCTCATGAAGGCCCAAGCTCCCGAGGCCCCCGACAGACACACACGTGTAATTGGAAGCGTCTGGCGTTGCGTGTCAGCCTACGACCTCAGTGCTTCTGTCTACACGTACAGAGAGATTCCGACCTGTACACACACTTAAAGTCGAGTCACAGTATATCATGACCCCCACGCCACAGGTTTGGTTTTACACTGATCTATTGGCTGCGAGAGACCGTGGGAGAGGGGAGTGGATGCCTGTCTGCCCACAGGTCTCATCTCCATGTGGTTTTAAAGTAGTGAAAGAGCAAGAAAAAATAGTACCAAACCTTAGACATACGAATTATGTTGGCCTGACATGAATGGCATCAGGATGCACCGAAACACTGGAGAAAGCAAAGGTAGGAGCTGCACATGGACTTTCGTTCACTTGTTTAGTTTTAGTCGCATTGATACCTGCAGCAGTGTTTTTACAGGTCTATCAAAAAAATCTATCAAACAACTGCAGCTCGTATTCTCACTAAAACCAGGACATTAGAGCTCATCAACCTGGCCCTAAAGTCCTTCCACTGACTTTCTAATAGTGTTGCTGGTTTACAAATCACTGAACAGTTCAGCACAATAATACATTAAAGATCTGCTGTTGTTGTATCAACTCAGGTCTTCTGGTTCTGATCTGCTCTGCATCCCCAGAACCAAACATAGAGAAGCATCATTCAACTTCTATACACCACAAATCTGGAATAAACTTCCAGAAAACAAAACAGCCGAAACACTGAGTAACTTTAAATCAAGGCTAAAAGTCCACGTGTAGAGTTGCTCCATATTAAATGGAACACAGACCAACTTGTGTATTGTCGATTTTAATCATGACATTTGACAAAATGCAATATCTATAACCTTTTTCACAATTGGTGATTGTCTGATGTGTTTATGATGCTTTTTGTTTTCATGAAGCACATCGAGTGCACCGTTGAACGTTGAGGTTAGTGTAGAGGATGTTTCAATCCATCGACCTGATGGGCTCAACACGGTTCCTCTGCTTTCACCCCACATGCCGTGACTCGGATTGGAACCAGGGTTGCTGCGGCCACAACGCAGCGTACTAACCACTGTACGATCACAGCTTCTTACTTGAATGTCTCTCTTGTCAGCCACACTTAACCAACCTTTCCCCTGAAGATTTTGAGAAAAGGAGTTGAACCAGTAACCATCGGCTGAAATGTGCTATGCAAACAAACTCCATTGATTGATTGATTGATTAAACACATCAAGAATTAAGTGATACTTCAGTAACAAATACTAGTGAATCTTAAAAGTTTCAGCTAAAACAGTGGACAATTCCAAAACATACTTTTCTGGTGATGTACAGCATGGAAGACTAAAACAAAACATGGACTAACACCTGCTGGTTTTAGTTTCAGTAAAAGATTATTCTTGAGCAGAATGTTATCTTTTCTTGTCATTCTCTCTTTATATGTACATAATGTGACTAAAACACGCAAAGTGGGGTTTTGACTGTTACTTTCAAATAGGAAGCTGGGACTGCAGAGCAGCATCTTTATAACCCAGATATTGTGTTTGTGTTGCCTGATGCTGATCTGAAGCGTTTCACAGATCATCATTTTAAGGTGAGCCAGAAAATGGAGGCTACTTCCTTTCTGCTGCTGTAGCTTGTGCACTTAAAAAATTGTTGCTTTAATGATGGACAACATTCCTTTACTTTGTCCACCATTACTTACCTAAATCACTGTACTTTACTATTTTTATCATTTTTAAAAGACATATATGTTATTTTCTTATGTCTCGCTGTTACTTATGTGATGCTATAAACGCTATAGCATCAATAGAAGAGACTAAAGATCAATCAAAGCCACCTACAATGTTGTGAGAAAGGCGGCACTCTTGTATCAAACTGCAATCAGACCACCATGCTGGTGGTTGTTAAATAAAAGTCAAGGTCGGCACAAGACACCCAGAATCACAACATTTATTCCTCCAGGTTACATCCCGGTTATCTCTGGGCTAAATCGTCCAAGACAGAAGCAGTTCATAGCCAACGTGAGCGCATTTCACAAGAGATCATCTTACACCGCCTTGATATAGACGGGATTACACTTTGGCTAGAAGCCCAAACATCAGTTGGGATGCTACTAGCATGAGATTGCAAACGGGGAACCAAACAACACGAGACATCGGCAGAACCGGCCATAAATCCCATCCGGAGGTCAGTGAGAATGAGAAACAATGAGTGGCTGGAGTGAATGGCCAGATGTGCGGCGGTGCTGCTGAGGAGCAGGACAGATTTATGGCCGCTTCTTTAATGAGGTAACATCCTTTTCACTCATAAGACTTTTAAGAACTATTTCTTTGGCTCCTACATGCAAGAAAGAAAAAAAAAAAGCAATACAGCTGGAGGTGAGGCAAAGATGCAGGAGGGAAAGAGGAGGGATGAGTGGGAAGAAAGCGAAGGCATGAATGTAAAACTGAAAACTTCTAGTCTTTCTTACGTCACTGAAACAGCTGGAAAGGCATAGAGGGAGTTAAAGGGAGGGTAGAAAACTGGTGTAAAAGTAAAACAAACAAGGTGAAAAGATTTATAATATGTTTTATTTCCTGTTAATGGAATGATTTAGGGGTTTTTTTCCCAGTGGGAAAGGACAAAATACATGTTTTGTAAAATATGCACATATTTTACATAACATAAACTGTAAAGACACGACCACTTGAGGATCTTTATTTGAGGCAAGGTTGGATCACACACATCAAAGTGCTGTGACTAAACAATCTGAGGATCCGTTTCGCCTCTGCAGGTTATTGGATGCAGTTAAAGGTTCTGCTGAACCCAACAGATCTCTGGAGAGCTGAGCAAACATTGCATATCTAATCAACAAAAAACAGCTAAAACGATTTTAGATTCTACATTGTTTCTAAAGTTTAGGCCAAAACTCTTCATTCACCTGGCAGAATTAGGTTTAAAAGAAATCTTTAAACATTATCAACATGTTTCAATTGAGTGGAAGTCATATTAAGATTTTGTTGATTTGATTGACAACCTAATCAGGGTGATGCTAATGAGACCTTTGACCTTTTGGTTTTGACATTTTGGTGAAAATAATAAGAGAATCTGACATCTGGATAAGAAGGATAGATCTTCTAGATGTACTTCAAGAGGAAGTGTTAGTATGATGTGTATTAGATTGTCCTGGTTTAGGGTTGAATTCTGGTTTATATTTTTAAATATTACTCATGAAACATTAGAATTTCAAAACAAAAATTATACATTTTTATTTGTTTTTTAATTCTAATTTACTTGATTACAAACTAGACATACAATCAAAGGTAGACTTATACTTACAAAAGTTCATACAAATTCTTTGAAGATGCTGTTTCATATAGACTGATGTTCACATGAAACTCCTTAAAAATATACTGGTCATACATCAGAAAAATGAATTTCAAACAGCTTTAAGAAGGTATTTAAAAGAAAAACAGTTTTACTGAATGGTTCTTCTTAATGCTATATTTCCTTACATTGATTCTGTATTTTTTTCCATATGTGGAAGTGAATGAGAATGTTTTTTTATCATGTTGTAATTGATTTGTTGTGATGTATGGCCTCTGTGTTGTTTTTGGTTTGTGGGCCTCAGGCTCCTGTCTTCCCATGTTTTAAGCTGTTTGTCTTTCTTTGGATGTGCTGGACTGAAAGGAAATTTTGTTGGGCTCCTGTTCAATAACAATAAAGACGTTCTGATTCTGATTTGATTATATTGGTGGTTCCTTTTGATTTTGAATTTGTTATGATTCATGCATGTTGTGTAAGCCTGGTCGTTTATGCTGAACTCATTGACCCCAGGATAAACAGATAGAGGGAGCTGCAACCAATGGGGATCCCAGTAAAAGAATGAGAGAATCACTGGTGCCTCTGGGCTGATTTTCAAATCCCACCAGTGATGAGTTTTTCTTTATTTCTCACAAATTGAACCAAGTGTTTCTCAGTAGTGGGGTTGGAGTTATGGGAGCAAAACAGAAACTAACAATTTGTATTAAGTGACTGAACTGCTGGTAGGTGGACATCTGGGAATATCATCCCGGCCTGCGCTCATGGCTTTGGAGCAGTTTTTGAATTCCTGAGCTGAGCTCTTCATCCTCTGTTTTACTTATTTATGGTTTAGCATAAAAAGAGTTATAGTAAACCATGAATGATTGCCCTTTATCTTTGTTTTAAAGAATACTATATGTCTCCAGCCTGACTGACAGCTCTTTCATTTTTTAAATCTAAAGCCGTTATGCCTCCCATTACACAGACAAGACCTGGAACCTCCTGACTCAGATCGGTTCAAATCAGCATCACAGTCTGCAGAATCAAACGTCAATAAAACGAAAGACAAGATCCAGTTGAACAATGAAGCAGAAACTCTGGAAATGCACCTGGTTTCAGTTTTGGTTAGTAGGTACTGGCGGGTAACCAGTACCAACCCTCAGACGAACAGAAACTTAAAGATTTAGGCCTTAAATTAACTACCACATAGCAAAAACACATTGCATTCAAATGTACAGCACAGTATTTCATGTAGGAAATATGACAGTTTAAAGAGACTCTTCAGTTCTAGTGCAGAAGAAACATTCTGAACTGTATAAGAGAGTAAATCAGTGTGTGCTTTTCTCTCTCTGGGTTGACCTTCAGGTGACCTGCTGTGCTCCTTGAACTGGTTGCATGAGCTGTACAAAGCATTTTCATTACAATTTTTCTATAAAATCATTATTAGATGATGAGTCACAGTATAAGCACTGTACAACAACAAAACATTGTACAGTGCATATACTGTAACTGTAAAAACAGCTGACCAATTGGGCTGGAGCTACACATTTTTTTGATTTACGAATGGGACTTTTTTGAAACAGCTCATTCTTCTCTCACCAGAAAGCTTGAAGCTGTTGCCTAGAAAAAGCTGGGTGCTTTTTAAACGATTGGGCTGTTTTTAAAATCAGTAGAAACATAAATAGAAGTAAAAACAAAAAAACTGAAAAATGGAAATTTTGTAGAAGTCACCTTTAAGAGAAATTTGTAAGTCATTAACTCCTGACGCTCTGGAGGGCACACTGGGTGACAACATGTCACAATAAAATAAAATGATTAGGCAAGTGGCTATTTTCATTAATCATCAACTACAGTGCTCTTGGTTAATCCAAACATATTAATAAACCTCAAACATAAACATTTAAGTAAGTAGAAGTGATGTTTTGGGGTTTTTAGAAGAATATCTACATGAGCACAATTATTGGACATAATTGTTACACAACTAAGTGAGAAACACATTTTCTTATCTTATTTTAATTTTTATTTTTAATCTGTTAAAGTCAAAATTATAAAGAACTAAAGACTTTAACTCTATCCATCTTGGAATCATAAAAAATATCATAAAATCATAAAATGATGATTTGATCAAAATACCCACTTATCTAATATTTGTAAGACAAAGTCCTGATAATAAAATAATTCATCCTTCAAATTGATTTGTTGTTAATATTGAGAATGATCACTTTTATTTCATTAAATGGATGAAATGTTGGGACATTATATAATGTAGAATAATGTTAGTTCCAACGGTGAGGTAAAAATTGGAAAAACTGTAAAAGACTGATAGAGAAAAAGTCTTCTTCTACAGTTTTCTATTGTAATTGTTAATGAAATGCAAATAAAACACATTTATTACAATTGTACAGCCCTCCAGTTGTTATATGATCACAGTCTGACGAAACAAAGGCAGCTGTTTTCTCTACTAACTATGACATTAATGAACACACTCCTATTCCTGGGCTCAGCTTTTACTCAGTACAAAAAATATTGAGTAATATGGATGGGTACCGCAGCAGAATGCATCATATAAAACTGAAGGGCCTCAGTCTGTTTTTGCAAGGTCGGTGGGCGGCCATTTATGAGCTGTTAACATGAATAAAACAAGCTTTTAAAACAGAGGAGGTAACAGAGGATTTGTGTGGCTGCACTTTGGGGTCTATGGCTGAAAACACTGGCACAGATTGTATTAGCTCACTGAATGGCAGAGTCATCACCCACTAACTCCTTCACTCATTATAGATCCACTCCTTCTCCAGTTCAGCGGCGCAGAAGGAAGCAGAGAGGATGAGAAAACAAGCCAGCAGTTTCATGAACGGGCACAAGAGCACTCTGTAAATAAATCTGAGGGGGGGAAAAAAAACGCCAAGGTGAGCCAAACCCGCTGAAACAAGCTTGACACGGAGTGACAAGTACCAAAATTGAATTTCCGTGCAAGTGATGTAATCCACCGGCCTGGGTCACAAGATGTTATTATCTTAATTTGAAGTTCATTAATCGTTGGTAGAGCGAGCCGATGACAAGGTTTCCACCTTGTCCCAGCTGCTTGGAGCTGCCAGCTGATTTAGGACGGCTCCTGCCTCGGTATGTAAACGATTTGCAGCAGGAATGTATAAGCAAGCCATAAAAGTAGGATTTGGCCTGAGACACTCAAGACAGATCGTGCTGTAAAAAAGCACACCCCATCTCGACCGCAGTCTGGAGGGGTCTGTCGACCTGCTTTGGGGATGTGATGGTTGATTCAGACTGGTTTCCAGTTTGAATGCTGGAAATGAAACGCTCTCACAATTAAAACATGTTTAACTTTTGATTCTCAGGGGAAAGCTTTCAAACACACACGTTTGCAGGTGTTCATGACAGCAGGGTGTAAATATCATTTTTTTATCTTCTTCTGGTGGCAGTACACTGTAAGATAAAATATGACTTCCAATACTGACAACTGGAATTTTATATCAATTTAAAAATGAGCAGCATTTCATATTTCTGGATATTTTAAGTCTGATTGTGTTTACCACAAAATTAGCACTTTGATTTTTGTAAATTAATTATGGGTTCATGTTTTGTTAAAAACACAACTCTTTTTATATTATGTTATGTTCTGAGAGATTCAGACATACTGAAAATATAACCTTGGTTGAATAAAAACTGTTCAAATCTAAATCTGCCAGTGATATCATGAGACTGTGTTGGTGATGTACATGTTCTTGGGCTTAAATGGAGAAAATGACTTGAACTGGACGGCTGTCTGTCTGTCTGGTCTGCGTTTATGACCTGCACCCAGCGCCGAAGAATGATTCCTTTATTTTTTTTATAATCTACTGAAATTTAAAAATGTGTGTAAAGATGGCGGTACTTAGAAACCTTGTATCGACCTAAATGATTGTTAAAGAATGTTTCAATATTACTACCTGAGATGGTGCCACAATAGAGTCCAAAGGACAGAGGTGAGCATTAAATCTGAGTCAGTATCTGTTTGCAAAGAGGGTTCACACATAATCCAAGGTGGAGCAAAAGCACAGCAGCTTGTGGAGAAATACTGACAGCATGGAGTGAGGTTAGCACGGCAGCTTAACTTCTTTCACATCCATCAGCTTCAGCCATGCTTAAAACAGCAAAAGAAAAACCAGGGGATCCAAACGGAGACTTTATCGGTAATCCTCCTTCTCTTCATTTTCCAGCATCAGATATGACTGAAAATAACTAAACTTGAGGTTTGAATGATTAGAAATTTAACTGCAGGTAAGATCCCCAAGGGTCAACGTTATGTCTGCAGGAGAATGTTTAAGAAACAGCGACTTAACGCTAATCTTAAACCAAACAAACTAAAGCAAACTTTGGCCTCTCTCTCCATTTAACAGTAAAACCTGCCTGTCACTGTCTCCTCCAGCATGTTTCAGCGTCAGAGCTGACACAGAGACCTGCCACACAACAAGGTGAGGAATATGATGCACTCATATGCAGAGGAAAGTCAACTTTGTCAGCTTTTTCTCTGAAAATGATTTTTTAATAACACGGTGCACCACATTCCATAGAGTCTCTGTATGAGTTTCTAATGACATTAAAAGTATTTTATTTCCATATATGTTTTCTGTTGTCCTTCTGCCAGGGGTTAAATCTGCTAACTGTACAATGAATCGGCTTTAGTCCCCAGAAATATATTGTAAACACACAAAATGTCCCTTTTTAATTTTTGCTAATTTCCCCAATTTTGATCTTAAAATTCCTTGAACAAATCTACAAGAGATCATTTGTGTTTCTTTTACAGAGATATAATAGAAACATTTTACTGATATTTATTATGCAGCATGCTGGACTACTGACAGTAAAAGAGAAGACCTGCATGCTGAATCCTAATGGATGGGCATGATGCCTTACCCATCATGCACCACTCCATGAACTGTTGTGTTTTGTTATAACTGTGGTGGCTTTACTTTAACCGCTCTCTGTGTGTTTTCATGTGGATTAAAATGTTTGTTTGTTTGTTTGTTTTTTTAAAAAAAGCTTTTTTCCGACTCAATAAAGAATCCCAAGCAATTTCATTTCATTTAGTTCATAAAGTGATGTCTCCAGGCATTTCACAAACAAGTCATTTCAATTCAAACATACAAACATCACAATTTATCCCAGTTATCACACAGTACCATCAGTTCAGTTTATTATTCAAATTGTAAATGTTTTTTTAACGAAACTCAGTAGATTGCGTCATTTGCAACACTCACTTCTCCTGATCATTGTGTCATCGACTTTACAGGAATCTCTCACACTGAGAATGAATGTGGCGACGACAGATTAGAGGAGACGCTCCTGTTTAACAGGAAGAGACCTCCAGCAGAACCAGAACCATTTGTACCAGATGTACGAATGGTTCAGTACATCTGACCGTCTGCAGCAGGCGACAGGGAGTTTGAGAAGACAAAGGAGATTCATGAAAAACAAACAGAAGAACCGATCTTTCTGCGTAAATAGACAGTAAAAGGTTAGCTGTACCTGGTGTCTGGTTCTCACTAAACATGTCATTTATTTGTATCTTGGTAAGAGACATTTAACTAATTATTTGTCGAATATGTGCCTGTAAAATGTTGAACCTGTGTGGACTAGAAAATTATTTATTTTGCAAAATTTATTGAAGATTCTGCAGTGAAAAAAAGTTTCCCAAAAAAGTACCGCAGACATAATACCCACAGACTGATAGATTCAAATGCCTGTTGTTGTTTTGTTTTTTTTTGTTTTTTTTATGATGAGTGTAAAGAAGGCACACAGTGTTTGTTTCTGCACTGAAGATTTTTTACAGTTCTACTGAAGGACAAAAATCCAACACTTAACTATATCATGGCATTGATGTGTACTTCAGTTCATATAGGAGAAGATTGAGAACAAATTCACAGTCACATTTATTTCACATTTGCTAATGTTTGGTTTTCCGATTATTTATTTCTTGTATCATCTGTTCATCATCCTGGCTTCAGGGTCTGAGTCTGTTTTTATGTTTCATCTCCAACACTAAAACTGAAACAGCAGCAAATTGCATCTTTATGACACCAAACAGTTGCTCCTTTTTATTTTATTGGTTGCACATGTCAGGAAGGTCAGTTTTACTCAAAATATCATATTTTTCAAGATTTTTTCCATCTGTAATAATTGGCTAAGGATTAGTTTTACAGGGAGACAGGAAACATGGGGGGAGATAAGAGGAGGTCGTGGCCAAGTGGCTGGTTTCTCTGTTCTTCCTCAGAGTTTCAGAAGTGAAAGTGCAGTGAGAGTCGCTGACGTATCTGGTACCAGTTTGGGTGGTCGTGGTTCTTATTCAAAAGCAAATCTTCAATCAGACCTTATAAAAATCAAAACTGAGCACCCTGGATAGATTCTTTTGATCAGAAAGACTTTTTCATCTGAATTTTGGCTTCAAAATGACAGTAAATGTGCTGCCATCCATTCACAAAATGAGAATATCTTATGGATAAAACGAGAACATTTTATGGACAGTTGTTGAATCTTTTTATGCTATGGTGTAATTGTCCTTAAAGCAAGAGGGCAAAAATGTAATTAATAGTGATTCTAAACTCATAAAAAAGGCTTCTGGAATCAGTACAAATTAGACAGGATGAATAAAACACACTTCAAATATTGTAATGATGAGGTTATATGTATGGATGGATTTTGCTGCTCATTTGATAAAACCTCATTTTGTTATATTACAACCCCAATCTTCAAAGTATTTTTGCTCAAATTTATTTGAAAAGAAAATTGTTCTCACGTAAATTCTTTTACAAATAAAAATTGAACATTTTGCTGTGTTAATTGAACCGAAATACTCCGAACTGCACAGCAAGAGTACATGCTAAAGTCATCAAAGTTAAGCTAGTATAACTAACCTGCTCTCCACTTTCTTCATATACTTTTTAACTAAAGCTTTTTACTGACCTGTGAAGTGTGATCCCTCTGGACCTTGTTATCTTGCTGTTGTAGTGTTGACGATTATTATCAAAACTTTGCGTCCCTTTTTCAGATTCTTTGCTTGATTGTGTCATTTCTCCGACCACTGATATTCCTGACTCAATGCAAAGCAAAAGCGCATGTGGCTCACTGCCGTGCGCAGTAAGATCACTTGCCATTTACGCTTTACAAAGGAATCTTAACACACATGTCTAATGACGGGGTCAAATTAGGAAAAGTCATAAAATTTCTAAGTTGGAAAAAGAACGTTCAGGGTATTTTTTCTACAGGTACACATGCTAGTGGGTCACTTTTGACCCACAAAAAGCATTACCTGGCTGTTAATGCTTTGAATACAGTGTGCAGCTGCTGCCAGTTACTGTCTGCACACAGATGCAGGCACATAAAGACAAAAAAAGTGTAGGAAATATTGGTGGGGACACGTCCACACCAATCCTTCAGGACGTTACGCCGAGGCAGACTGGTGATTTGCTGCTCACAAGCTGCATCTACATTACAAATGTGTGTAAAACTTAGTCAATATTTTGCTAATATAAAAAAGAACACAATTTTCAAATTTTGTTGTTTCCATTAAATAAGAAATGCTATTAAGAACAGATGTGAATAAGTTTGTTCACACCATAAATCGTTACAAAACATGCATAGACATCACACTCCAACCACTTCCTGTTGTCTTCTTTGTTGTTTACGCAAGTAGTAACATCTGGTTGTTGATAACATCACTCATACAAAAAGGTGCTTTTCTTGCAGTTTTGAGAAATATCGCTATTTCTCAAAACAGATGTATTTTGAGAAACATATCTCTCTAAATAAGAGAGATGAAAAACCTACGTCATCCTACGCAAAAACATTTTCAAAATTGCAGTAATTTTCATAATGCCAAATTGTGCAATATCATGGTCAATGAAAATGCAGCTTTAAATTCTCTCCATCCAATCATTGATCCATTTTGTCTCCAAACCACCATTATGCACTACTTCATGACGGACTGTCATGTAAAATACAGACAAAATACATCAAATATTATGGAGATAATGTTTCTAAAGAACTTGTACTTAACAGTTACACAATCGGACTTTTTAAACTTCTTTTCCAACTTCACATTTTCTTGAACATTTAGTCACAAAAACCGGGATGCATCATTCATCTCATCAGTCTTGACAGGTGAGAGCGTTCCTGTTGTGCATCATGTCTGAAGGGGTTAAACAACCACACGTCCCAAGATGGGATGTGTCTTTAATTGCATCATGCAGCCACCAGCACCTCCAGTTCAAACAGCTTGAGCCGGTGGAGTCAGCTGCAGCTCTCAGTCTCATCAGCTGAGCTTCTGCCGCGACCTGCTGCAGCTTCAAAGCTCCTGCTGGTCTGGATCACGCCACAACCAGTTACAGTGGTGGAGAGCAGACCGCCGCCAAACAAAGGAAGCTTTGCTTTAATGTTATCAGGGGCCGATCGACGCGGTAATGATGCTGCGCTGCCCTGGCCGACGGACAATGGCCTCCTGGCTCTCTAATACAACTATCCGCCATTACAGAGCCACTTTTATTACATTTCCAGCTCCAGAGAAGCCCATTCATCTTCACATTGAATGATTGCTTGTGTTGTTTTCTGAACATCAAGATAAATGTGCTCGTGCAACTCTGGCATTAGGAAAGGGGTCGATGAGGCCTGCATCTGTTTCAGCATTTTCCACAGCGTTCAAAAAGAGCATGAAGTAGATTATCTAATGAGATAGAGATGAAGAATTTACACTTTACTAGAATCATTTGTTTTGTTTAAAAAAAAGCATAGAAAAACTCCATAAATGATAGACAGATATACGAAATAAGACTTTTTAACAGCTTAACAAAATACAGTTATTATAAATATTATTATTTATTTGTTTGTTTACTTTTCATAAAACTAAAATAGATTTCTATATTTTTTTTCCAATGGGTTTTATTTAATCGTTTCTGTAAAACCGCTTCCTGTCAGAGTAGAAAGTTATTCTAACCAACTCCCAGGTGGTATTTGAACTTCTTTGCAACACAAATAAAGAAGATTTTGACAATGTCTCCAGTAGAAATATGATTCGCTGTCGAACAATCAAGTTTGAGTTCAAAAGAAATATATATGAGTACATTGCATCTCTTAGTTGTACGTCATTTATCGTAAGAATTGGATTTGTTTTGTGGCCACAAATAAGAGTGAGCTTATTAATGTCATCTCAGACTCTTCTGCTGCGTCTGTTTTCTGTCAGATTCCAGGATTGTTTCTGTTTAGCCATATAAAATGTTAACAATTACAATACTGGATTCTTCAACCTAAGAATTCCCTTCTGTTATTTTTGAAGTGCACCTTTTGGTAAATCCAGACTCTGGTTGCTTTGTTCTGGTAAAATAACATGTTGGATCTATTAGACATTACTAACAAACATCACATCAAATCTAAATACCCTTGCTGATGTGAATCTGCACAATGTCTTTTTGTACAAAAAAGAGATTTTGACATACTTGTATCTAATTATTGCAATATAAAGCTAACATCAAGAAATAAAATGAAATAAAAATGTTGAAAATATTCCAACAGCGTTTAGAAAATTTGGCAATTGCACAGCAATTAAAAAACAGAAGGTAGCAGTAAAAAAAAAACATTGACTTTTAAGTATATGTTCAGTATTTGCCAGAATTTTGGGGAAAAAATTTAGGATTATTTTAATGTTTTTTTTTGTTGTTGTTGTTGTTTGGCCAAATATTTTTCCCTCAAACATTTTAAAATGGTTAATCCTGGCTTCCTGCAGATGCCTTTAACATTATTATCAGACTCAAGAAAATAAAGTAAAATAAAACAACACAATTTAAAAATGCATTGAAACATTCCAGGATTTCCAAAACAAAATCAAATAAAAAAATCTTTAATAAAAATATAATAAAATATGTATAGGCTTCACAGAGAATTCAAAATTATTTTCTCATTAATCTTTATTGGTTTCTCTTTATAACAAGATCATACAGAGTGATAGTTTTACAATGAATCCTCACAAATGTGCCATTACCTGTGTGTGTTTGAGCCTGTTTCCTTAACACTAGTAGGAAACACACACACCTGCACCCTGGTTTGTATCAGTTACAGTCCAGCGGGCAGCAGAAACAGCCAGGACACATCCTCATCCTCTGCCTGCGCCGCAGCAGGGAAAGTGTTCCCAATCTGCGTAACGCTGACAGTTATGGCTCTTTATCCGTCTGCTCCCACCATAAACACTTTATCAGGACCAAAGCAGTCTCTCTGGACATTCCTCCGCTCCATCTTTGTGCAGCTCGCTGTGTCTTGTTTATTTGAAACAGAGCTGTAAAGAGATGTTCTGGACCGGGCCGGCGCGGGGTCAGACTGCTGCCGGGACTTTGATGAGCCACTGTAACAGCAGAGCGCCCTCCTCAGCATCCTCCCCACCCGAACCCACCCAAGCCCAGCCATCCACAGCCGGAGACCCCCTGAAACCCTCCAGAAGGCTCAAACAGGAGGCTTTGATGTGGCCTGCTGTTTCTGTCTGCATCAGGGCTCATCGTTCCTTTGTTTCCCCTTTCTCGAAAAGCGTCATGTTTTGGGGAGACAAGATTTTGGTGTAAAAGTAATTCTCTCACCTTTTTTCTTTTTTTTTTTGTCTTTTATAAAATAAAAAAAATAAAATTAAGAATTTAAACTAAAAGCACAGTTTTTCCTTTTCTCCGTCGTTTCTTCTTCTCTTTTTTTCTTCTTCTACTCCTCTCAGTGCAGCCAGACTCCCTGATAAGGATGATGGATGGGGCAGAACTCTGGCTCCAGCCAAGCCCAGCAGCTTCCTGGGAGCTCAGAGATACTGAGGGGGAGCTGGGGAGGCGGGTGGGAGTGCGGTGCTGAGGAGGGGGCGTGGACAGGTTTTGGCCGGCGCAGTCCAAAAGCAAACGACGGCAAAATGAAATCTGACCATTTTCTAAATTTCTACAAAGTAAAACTGATCGGAAAAAGGAGAATTTAGTGATCTGATAAGACAAATGTTCACCGTTTCCATGCAGAAACTATTAGAAAGTATAAAATCTAAAAAGTTTCACTGTAAAATACTGTAGCAACATCTGGCAAACAGTAAGAAGGGAAGAAAGTTTGCAATTTGTAAAATGTTGCTTAAAAAATGATCCATAATAATGAAATGTGAATTAGTTATGAAGACATGAGAAAATCTGCAACATAGCAACAATATGATTTTTTCTTCATATGCAAAAAATCAGAAATTAAGTGATTTCTAATAATGTATTCAGTTCAGTTGATTTATTCAGCTCCAGTTCACGAATGTCATTTTACAAAAAACATTCAGTTCATCATTACATTCTAATTGATCTTGTATAGTTAGGATCAATTAGTTAATTGATCATTCTAATTGTATAGCCCTAACTGAGCTCATAGTTCAGTAAGCTCAATGAATTATTTACAGTACTTTAAGGTCATTTTAATTTCTATTGATTTTCTAATGAGTTTAGACTGAGCATGATGTTTGTCACTTGTTGACAAATGAATCATAACAAACAGTTGAAGATTATGATGAAATTCATTAAGACAGGCTTTGGGCTTCAACTGTTTTATTATTTAGAACCACTTTATGATCCCTACAGTTGCTGTGGCAACAGCTGTGTTTCTATTGACTGTATAATTGTGCAATTTCGGAAACACCGCAGTTGAGAAGTTGTGCTTTCTTTCAACATTGGCAGAATATCGACAAAGTTCTAAACACATTTGTAATGGAAATGTAGAATTTACAATACTTCTGCTGTGTATGAGATCCATCCATCCATCCATCCATCCATCCATCCATCCATCCATCCATCCATCCATCCATCCATCCATCCATCCATCCATCCATCCATCCATCCATCCATCCATCCATCCATCCATCCATCCATCCATCCATCCATCCATCCATCCATCCATCCATCCATCCATCCATCCATCCATCCATCCATCCATCCATCCATCCATCCATCCATCCATCCATCCATCCATCCATTTATTTTCTTCCACTTATCCAGGACTGAATCCCAGTTCCCAGGTCAGATTATATATAAATAGTTCCACCAGTGTTTTCCTGGTCTTCCTCTGAGTCTCTTCCCAGTGGAACAAGGCTGGAAAATCTCCTAAGTCCTTTTGACGCAGAGTTTCTAATTTAATATCTGCCTAACCAACAACGTATATCTCTTGGTTATTATCCATATCTCATGACCATAGACATGAAAATTGAATGAGTTCAGTGGGTTTCACCCTGTGTTTACCAACTGAATTGGTTAATTTGGAAAGTTTTTTTTTGTGTATATTTAGTTTCCAAGTCCTAAATTTATTTCAGAGCAACACCACAGGTTCGTGTGTATATCCAGGGTCTGTACATCCTTAAAAAGCCTTAAAATGTCTTCCATTCATTTGAAAAAATAGAACTTGACTTTAAATAAATTCATCAAAGGTTGTAGATGTGTCATGTCTATTTTGTAAAGGTCTTACCTTGGATTCATAATCGTCTTTAAATGTCTTAAATATGATATTTGGTATCTTGTATTTGTCCAGAATGACTTCTTAATAAAATACATTTTAATTGTATTTGAACAGGCTTGATTTTTATTTTATTTATTTTCAGATTTATAAATGATCAGCTTTATAGTTGGTTGTGTTGGACTTGAGGCATGTAAACAAAAAAGCTACAAAGAAGAATAAATCCTGGTTCACTGGAGATAAAACTTTACAGACGTTCAGAGGAATTCAGCTCTTTTCCTTTAACCTCTTTTCAAGTTATGCCAGGGACATTCTGACATTTGAGACCTTCAGAGAGGAAATTAACAAGCTGTTCCATTTATCAGATTATTATAGATGCTACATTTTATTGGCATCCTTTACCTTGATTGAAGGAAAGTTATTTTGTTGTTTTCACTTTTACTAAGTGAATTATTAACAATAAACACATCACTTAAACTGGTTTCATTGCAGTGCTTTCTTTGTTTCTAGTCACAAACTCTTGAAAAACTTTTCTCCAGGAAAACAGAAAGCAAAGGTGATTGTAAAAAGTTTTAAAAGTTAATGCTTACTAGAGCTGCATAAGGCAGCAGCTTCCAAAACAGAAAGCATGGACAGACAGCGTATTTCATATTTTTTTTGTTGCATATTTAATTCATTAAATCAACATGGTGGGATCCTTCAGGTCATGCTCCATGTTCGTGGGGATGAAACGGAACGGCCACCCGATTAAGGGTCGGTCTATCTCTTGCTAGAACTGTGGATGGTAACCTTAAGGTCATGCAAGAAAACTGCGATTACGGTAATGATTTGTTTGAGTTTTTGGAGAAAACCTTGCCAAAAAAAAGTTGGGCGAATATCAAATATTTCAAAAAATATAATAAACTGAACCCTGTTTACATCCTGGGTGAAGACCTTTTTGTTATGCACCAGACAAGATAAGGTTTCCCACTAGAGCGCTTTGCCTAAAAATGTTCCACAGCTCTATCTGCAGCAGCAGGATTAAGGCTGAGAGATGACTGCCATACAGTCGGAGACAGTGACGGGGACAGCAGCCCAGAGGTTGCCAACACTGACCTTAAACCGACCGACGAAGCCATGGGACAGCTTTTATTTCCCAGAATTCCCCCATAAGGTGTGCACTCATGGCTCGCTGTGATGATTTAGGGCTGTTTATTGCCGCTCACTTAAACATTTACTTTTCAGCACAAGGTGAAGCCGAGGAGAAAAATGTCTTAGCGCTGGACTCAATGTCTGGAGGATTTAACACCATCCATCCATTCCAACCACTGCCACAACACCGCTGACGTTTACAAGGCACAAGACGGGGAAAGTTGCTTGAAGAAATCATGGGATGAGGGCTTGGCCGAGTGCCTGGGAGACCAAAGACAGGTTGGTGTATTTGGAAAGTCGCTCACGGAAGTAGGCAGCATTGCTACATGGTGTCTTGGCAGCCGCCTCTGGATTTCACTGCAACATGTTGTTTTGATTCAGTTCCTCTTTTTAATGAGTCATAATCCTTTACTGTAACACGGCTGGAAGGAGATCCAAAGGCCCCTGCTGGGTGACTTATTATCAGTTTATGTTCCAGGCCAGAAAGTAAATAAATGAACTTTCCTCCACGTGTTCTGAACCTTCACCCTGTTACTTTCCTCTGCTGAAATTCCCTCCCTCTGCCTGGGCCATCTTGAAGCTCCTTTTGTCCTATTTTTTATTTTGTCACCTTGCTTCGTCCTCTATTTGTTTTTTGTTTTTCTTCTTTGAAATTGATTGAAATCTTTTTTAGTAGAGGTCTTTATATGGAATTGCCTTACATTATTGAAGTATGATTTCTTACAGACGGTTTAAATCTTAAAGATTCAGGATGACTTTTTTATTTTTAGTTCTCTCCACAAACTTTCAATTACATGCAAGTCAGATAATCAACTGGCTTATAATAAGAGTTTTATTTCCTTTGAGATTCCCTGGCTGTGTGTTCTGGTCATTGTTTGTCTGACAAACTCACCCTTTTTTTTATCTATAGCTTCTCATGAAGAATGACCTGGTGCATTTCTCTGTTTATTATTTGTTCAGCTATATAAGCTGAAAAAGCCTTCTCCAAGAGTTGAGTTTGGATCTAATCTGACCACACCATGTTCTCACTTCTTGGACATAGAAATGTATCAAAACCCCAAAAACACACATGCTCAACAGTTTTCTTCCCTGCTGTGTTTTGGTTTTCTTTGGCTTCCCAAATGCAAGCTATTATATTTACTGCTCACAGCTAAAGTAGTCACTGGTGGTTGAGACAATCAAACTACAGTCCTCTCTAAGTGCATCTTGAGGGCATTTGCAGCTGTATTGGTTGGAGCGATCTGATTATGGTCTAGTTTAGAGCACACACTGGACTGTAACTGATGGACTAATATATTAATCCGTACATTCGTCCTTCTCTGTGAGTGTGTGTGTGTGTGTGTAGGTGTGTGCGTGAGAGAACAGTGACAGACATGGCGTCTGCTGACAGCCCTGCTCGGCCTTATCTGCCCTGCAGGAGCGACATTAGAGAACCATGGGATGGGGGGGTTCGAGGGTGATGGAGAGGCATGTGTGTGTGTGTTCCTCTTTTCGACACACACTCTTAACAGTCTACTTCACTTTTATTTTTCCTCTTGGGATGTTGAGAAACTATCTGACTCTTGAACTCTTCACTGCTCATTGGTTTTTTTAAAGCTGCCAGTTGTCTGAGCAGCTCTAGGATTAATCAATATCACACAAAATATACAGTTCATTTAAATCTAGGACAATTTTAGAAAATACAAATAATTTCAATATTAATTATTATCTATAAAAAACACCTGAAGTTAAACGGGTAGTACATAGTGCCATTTTGTAGAACTCGCATATATACAGTATATATATGAACTATGACTTAAACAAAAATTTGACTTTGCAATTTAATGCCTTGAAATTCTGAAAGTCATCACAACATGGCTGTTCTATTAACCCTTTAACGTCTTTACCAGTGTTTCACTGAGAAGTAGTTCATATAATGAGCTCAACAGATACACAGTTACACCAGGTGTTTGCTGATTGCTGCTAGCTAGTCTGAAGGAGCTGAGTGGGAGTGTCACAGGCGTCGGGTGTTCTCTTCAGTGGAAGCTCAGAGGCTTGGAAACTACAGCTCCTAGAAGCAGCTGAGTTTCGAAGGTGGGAGTAGGTCCACCCAGATATTTTGCACAGTTGAATGGTTGCCATGGAGATTAAAGGATTTCTCAAACATGCATGACACAATCAAGGCAAAACTCTAGGTATGTTTTTGATGAGGGAATGAGATTAAACATGATATAAAACAAAAACATAGTATAGTTTACATAATACTGCCCCTTCAAAACCAGCAATACAGATTAGCCAGCTACTGCTAATCACAGGCACTAATGAAGCAACCAACTAACTGGAGCACACAAGTAGGCTTCGACAAAGTTGTTAAGATAGAAAAACATTGGCAAGAGGGTTAGAGAAGCAATTGTTAATACCAAAATAGTTTTTGTGTAATGTAAATATATGTAGTCACATGTGAGTTCTATATTAATATTCTGACTTGAGGTTGTGAAAAGACACTTTACAGTAACAATTGCTTAGATTGTGTCATGAAAAACTCAGATGCTCCACAGGGATCTGTGTTATCTCTTGTTATTTTCAGTTTATAAAAATCCTTCCCCTCTATAAAATATGCTGATGATGGCTCTGCTGGCTTGTCTGCAGACTGTTAACAACCCCACCTATTTTCATTGTGCCACCTGTTGCATCTCTTGGCTTAAGAGCAGCTCTGTTGACCTAAATGTTAGTAAAATCAAATAGATGAGTCTGGCTGGGACGCCAACCAAATAATTATAAACGATCAGGAAGTGAAGCAGGTTCCTAATGTTACATAGTGTACAACTTTAACAGACTTTTGTGTAGTCACTTACTGTATATAAGTGTGTTTCCAGTTTTCCTTGGTTTATTGTGTCTTGTATTGAAACTTATGAAAACTAAAGTCAAAAGACAAAAAAAGCAAAATGACATCAGCAAAATGTTAAGTGGGTGAAAATGTCAGCACAACAATGTGAGCAGCTAATGAAGTCACTATATGACTACTATGCTGTCTATAGTTTTTTTTTCTTCTTTGCCAGATAAAAATTGTATCCCACCTGTAATTTTTCATCCAAAAAATTTATTAATTTTATCATTTTATTCCAGAAACATCAGCTGTTTTTTCCCCCTTGATATGCAAATAATGAAAAATATAAGGTTTTTATTTTGTTGAATTACAGTAAAAATCTTTATGCCATCAATGATTAGTTGTGACAATATACTTTATTTGAGTGCAAAAATAATACTTTAGGCTGTTTAGATTTTATAAATTTTAATAAAATATTGTCACAAGAAAGTCGGCATGTTGTTCACGCTACAATGCATTTTGGGTAAATGACGTCTATAGGTCCAGCTGCTCTAGCTCTGTTCAGCCATAACAGCAGTGAGTAACGTTTTTCAGCCTTTCCAAATTGAACCTGAGCGCGTTGAAATCAATCGGAATGTAGAAATCATAACGGGTAAAGAAGATGAGGAGGACAGAGTTGGCCATGCGAACTGGTGTTTTGCTGCTACTGCTACCTTTACCTTTTTAAATAAAACAGTGAATGACACATACCTCAGGTTGGACCATGTGAGCAAGTAAGTAGTTCTGTGTCCGGTCCGGTAACAGCTGTTTATGGTCTGGTCTTCGTCCGGATGTAAACGGGGCAGCAGTAGTGCCTCAGACCTCCACTGGCATTTAAAAGAGCGTCCAGCCCTGTCTGTCTGAAGGTTCTCCCAGCGTTTTTTGTTCCCTAACCAGTGGCTGCAAAGTTTGTGGATAAAAACTGTTGACCCGGCAATTATTTTTAACTTGCAAAGGTTCTGATTACCTGTTAGAACTTCAGTCAGTTTTTCTCGTACAAATGACTCGAGATCTTCTGGAGAGAAATGTTGAGAGTATGAATGTAGGTCCTTCAGAAGTTGTGTTCGGCTCTCGCTCTCTCCCACTGCGCTCGTCTTTTTTTATGTGTGTGGGTCCAGATTCATCTAGTTTTCTTGTTTGTTTCTTTTTAAATTACAGCTAACAGTGACTCAGTGTGGCATTATCAAAAAATACACCTGTTAAACTATGAGAAATAACAACTCAGGTGAAATTAGCCTTCCTGTATTTACTCTGTAGATTCCAGTACAGAACGGACTCAACGTCATCAACACAGCCGGGGGGAAAAAATGGCAACTTCCATGGGTGAAAAACATAACAAAAGATTTAAATTTTTAAAAATAATTATGTGTTGTGGTGTATCACAAACAGCAATTCTTTAGTCAATTGGAAAATTACAACATATTTAGGCCAACATACTAATCTTGTATCCCTTTAAAGATCTGTCATGCTGCCAAATGATGCAAAGCAAGAAAAATGTACTTTTACCTCCTGGTTGAGGGAAATGTAGTTCGGAAGAAAAGAGTTTACAATTCATTGCCCAAATGTGATGATATAAAGGTAGCTGATGTGAGACAGAGAAGAGACGAGGTGTGGAAAGAGGAGGAGGTACGTTTAAAAAAGGGGGAGTAGTGGGAAAAAAAGAGGGAGCAGACTTGTAACGGTCTTATCATATTTGACCCAAAATACCCTTTACAGTAACTTCACACAACTTCATGAAGCTACAGAGAGTCTGCCTCTTTTGCAGTTGAACTGGAAAGTTTTAATCAATATAAAGGAATTCCTGGCTTATAACAAGATCCTGGATCTTGCTGAAATTTTCCTTGTAAGATAGTTTTGTCTTATTTCAAGTGTATCAAGATACAAACTAGACAAAAAAATACTTGCTTAGAGGTTCTGTTTCTGCCATGATAGTGACAGCTTGTCAGAATTTTTATAAGAATCATTTTAAAAGTTAATTTTCTGCACATATTAGAAGTTTTATGTATAGAACAATCACAAAAAAAAAAAATCAAATAAGGAAGAAATAACATGCCATAAACAAAAGAACACCAACCTGCACTGGGACAAACTTACACAGTATAAAGGTGCCAGGGGGAAACACAATTTAACTTTATTAAACCACATTATGTTGTTATTAAATGCCTTTTATTAAGGAATATAATTTTCAATTGGCTATGACAATGTATTGAACTGTGAATCCAGAGAATAAACTAATAAAAGAAATATCTGTGGTGTAAAAGAGCCAAAAAAACATTTGCATTGCTGTTCTGCGAATGTGGATGAACAAAAATGCAGCATGAGGAATTTATTCAGCCTGGAAGGCAGAAAGGGAATTCCACCTGTATCTCATTAAGCAACATGACAGGACTGAATGTTTGAAAAATACACAATTACTTCATATTTGGGTCCATGCAAAAACTGAGAGATATGCCATGAAGGTGTTTAATTGCTTTGAACACATTGGGCTTGTGGCCAAACTCCCACAAAAGCAGCTCGATCCACCGGTTATGTGAGTTGCTATCAGGCATTGACAGTGATGGGAGTTTTAACCACAGCAAACACGAGATTCCTTCCTTAGCTCCAATAAATCTCAGTATTCTACTGTTCCATCTTCTTATCACTCGTCAAATGTTTACTTTGTTTTTGCGAATGTTCAAAATAGGTTCCTTTACGTTGCATTGTAAAAACACTTTTTACCAAGGACTTTTGGTTTCGTTTTTAGTGCATAAATTTTTAGTAAACATGAAATAAAACAAAACTAAGCCAAAAGAAACTTGTCAGCACAATGAAGGAGCTTGTTTTAGGTTAATTCACTAATAATAAGATATTTTGCCTGTGTTATAAGTGAAACAATCTGCCAGTGGAACTAGTACTATTTTTATCAATACTAAATAATTATTGATTTAAAACAAACTACTATATCTTCCCAGAAGGTTATGTATAAATTAGTTTTCTCTTATTTCAAGAGTAGAAACCACAAAAATACTTGGTATGTATGAGTTGTGGAAACCAAACCATTCTCAGATTAGAAGTACATAAATACTTATTGTCTGTAAACATCACCAAATACATGGGCACATCATCTTAATGAAGGATGAATCCTTTTTCCCACAGTTGAGGTCTCACTTCCTCTGATTCCTTCTGAGAGGCAATTTGTAACGCTCCTATCCTGAAGAAAGACTTTCTCCAATAAAACTGATTTATGGCCACACCTCTCACTTTTGTTTTTTTGTGCAAATTCGAAGCTGTGCTATAAAATTTAAGCTTGCAAACTATCAGAATGCTATCTTTGTCACAGTGAGCATGTAACTACCATCTATCTTGAGGCATAGCTCAGCGTGGCCGCAGATCTTTTCGGCTCCTCCGCTGTTTGACTCATTCATGTGCCGCTTATCTCTGCTCTTACTGAGCTCTCAATTTCCCCACATTATATCATTGTCATGGAATGGGTCCAGCAGGGTTGTGAGCACTTGGTTAAAGGGAATGTTTAGGAGTAACGTCAGGAAAGTTGTGAAAGAGAGGAGAATTTTGTGCAGAGAGGTTCTAAGTCATGATCGATGCCAAAGATTCTCTAAGAGTTCCACCAAATTGCCTAGTCAAAGAAAATACTTATTTTGGCTTTTATTTTTTTTATGTCGAGTGGATCATGCTTAGTGAGGCTGATGAAATCCACTGAACAGAGCTGCGGCAGCGGCCACTTGTTTCTGTTTATTTCAGTTTAATGTGATGGCACGGACATCAAAGACGAGGCTAACGTCTGGGACAGATCATCTCTTCTCGTGACTTTTATTTTTTATTTTTTCTGTCTCTGTTTTAGAGGGCAACATGGAAGCTGTGTGACCCTGGATGATTAATCTGGACATTTTCTGTTTCTCTCTCTCCCCAGTTAAAGTGAATGACTGGTATGTAAAAAGACTCTGGAGAGACGGGAGACCTAACCCCACCCTCCTCCTCCTCACAAGCTATTAGGCCTCCCTCCACCTCCCCCTGTGGAGAGAGGAAGATAAGGGAAAATTGAAAATGAGGAGGAAGGAGAGGGAGAAAGACATCTCCACATCCACGGGCAGACTTCTTGTTTGCCACCACTATCTCTCCCTCCTTTGAGCTTGATTGGCTGCCAAGCTTAAGAGGCTTGTTATCAACCTTGGAGACGATAGAAGTTCATCGGCCACAGGACTTGACTGATGAAGACGACAATGTTTCTCTCTCACTCTCTTTCTTTCCTTCTCTCTGAGGAAGTGGCGTATATCTTTCTGACTAATGTGGAGCCTAGGTAGAATGCGGTCAGCTCCATCGGATCCAGGGGCCGCTGGGACTCCAACATGTCTCCTGGCTGGTTCTTATTTAGTCATGAGACTTGTCTGAAAACAGCGCAGACTCTATTCTGGCTCTGCGTGGTCCCTGAAATCTTTATTTAAAAGCCAGAGACTAAGTTTGTGATAGAAACTCCCTGCTTTCAGGATACAAGAGCCCACTTGTAGCATGTTCCTGTGGCAATCAGTTAAGTGTTATTTTATCTTATCTCATTCAAAGTGGGGCACCAAAACTATCCATTTTGGAGCAAGTGGTCTACTGAGATCAGCACAAAAGCTGCAACTTCTCATTGCTTTCCTATAGCAAAAGCATTTCACATGTTGCAGCTAATACCATGTTACAGAGCAGTCTGAAAGTATTTCCCCCCCTACAGATTAAATGCTTCCGATCAAACAAATGAATCAAAGATTACCAGACTAAGTAGACCAAGTCTGAAATGTGTAAAGATTTGTTTTTCTTTCTTGATAAATGTTAAAAGAAGTGTAATTAATCACATATTATGGAAAGCTTAGATCACCTTGAACCTACATTCAGGCATTATTACTACCAGACCACTAGAATTATTATATTTCCTAAATAGAAACTTTTCAGGCAACATCAAGTAGACTAAAAGCAATGAATCACATACCAATCTAAAAAATGTACCTAAAATGTACTCTGTTTGTAGCAGAACAATGATCTGAAGCATCACCAACCTGTCATTAACTCTCGGGCACTGGTGTGTCTGTCAGCTGACCTGAGAACGCCTCGGGCTTCCCCCAGAGGAACTGGATGAGGTGAAGACTGGGAGACAGTTGGACAAACAGAGGATGACCATTAACAATTTAACAATTTACAACAGAACATTTAGTGATGTTCAGGTTATGCTGATATGATTTGCTGCAGCAAGACTTCATACTACAAAATTGAGAAAATTTCAGGAGTGGTCCTCAAAGAACAGATTTTTTACAAAAATCACCGCAATTATTGACACTCTTGCCGGTCCATTGTAGATTTTGCCCGTAGGGAATAATTACTCAATTAGTCATCACAGTAAGTTGAATTTGTTTCTGGATTAATCTCGTCTGTATTGCTGTATTCATATATTTGGGATCCTAATCCTGCCAAAACGAGCCAACAATCCATTTTGGGTAGAGGCTACAAGATTTTTTTCTAAAATCTCCTGCTGTTTAAAGGAGTTCAAGATATAATGCATCCTGAATAATGGTGGTGCTTATATTAAAGACTGATTTAGCTTTTTTTTTCAGAGTGAGATTATCCTTCTACAATAAAAGTGAATATTTTTAAAGCTTTTTACATATCTTTGGAGCTAATATTAAACTGATGACAGTAATAGGCTAATCTTAATCACTGACCTCTAGATGACCTCTAGATGAGAGAAAATCATGTCATATACTCATTATATTTTCAATACAGTCTATAAAATATTATTGACAAAATACTGACATAGTTATATGTCAAGTAAAATAAACATTTACAAATCATTTAAAAGGTCCTGATTTTTAATTTCCATTGTTGACATCTTGCACACATTGTTGTGAACATAAAAACAAGGTGCATACAACAGATTTTATTTTCCATGCCTGCATGAGACCAGATTGTGTAAATACATCTAAAACACTGTTTTAAAAAAAATCACAGGAAAAAGATTACTGTTCAGCAAAATTTGAAACATTCATGCAACTCTGAGAGAAGTTGGCAAATTAAGCCTGTTTTGAGACTTCTAAGGAACAAATATTTCTTTAATATTTCATTTCTGCATAATATTTTGTCGCTCTGGTGATTTTTCAAATGCTATTTAATGTTTGCTTTTGCCTTAATTTAGAGAATTTGCTGCCAAAATGTATCAGAAACAGAGTGTTGTTTTTGTGCATTCTGATCCAGCATCAATTACTGTAGAGGTTATTAATTCAACATATTAGTGTCCCAAAGCAAAGCAACCATTTTGAGAGGTCTGAGTTTCGTTTGCTGAACAAACACAGTTCAGCAAACAAATCAATCTAATAAAGAATTACAAATAAGGACAAATAATTTGAAATGATAAAAACAATTTGCATCCTGCATTTGGAGATGACATGTCGCCACTTCCTTCAAGGGAACTTTTGGCCAAATCTTTGAATCTTTCTAGATGTGGAAAAAAATAAAAATAAAAACTTCTGAAGTGCACAGAGAATAAATGACGCAGCCTGATGCTCGTGTTATCAGGGCCAGTATCAGTTCAAGTGTACTGCCTATTGAACATTGTCTCTATTTTCCTCTTGAAGGTCCATCCTGGCTGGGACGAGGCCTCAGAGGGCGACAGGACCGTGTAAACATTCCCAGCCTCCTAACGTGTCTGTCTGCCGGAGGTGATGCATCTGCATGAGTCCATTTGTTTACTGCATGAAGAATGTTAAGAATATAGACTGTGCGTGCGTGCGTGTGTGTGTGTGGGCGTGGGTGTGTGTGTGTGTGCATGTAATTGCACGGTTGTGTGATTGTGTACTTAAAATAGAGAGTGTGAGGGGGTGCAAAGGTGGGGCGGGGTCACGAGTTTTGTTTCCCTTTGTATCGTCTTAATGTTTGTAATGATCCAGCGGGACGTGGATCTGGTGAATATTGCGCGCTGTTTAGTCTACCAATCACCACGGTGACAAAGAGTCTAGGTCTGAGGGGTTGGAGGTGGAGGTGAGGGTGAAGGTGGGGGCTGGAATAAGTGGCGTTGTGGGTCAGGGAGGACTGAGCTGCAGAGACGTACGTACACGTATGAAAATAGACCCTGGCTGCGGCAGAGGCATTCTCCTCAAATTCAGATCTCCAGGTTGATTTTTGATTCATTCGTCCACAGGAAGTGACACGCTTCCAATTAAGAGGGAACGACAACAAACCATTTCCTTTAACAGCCATGATTGAGCGCTGTTTACAGAGCGGCTGGGCTGCATATGTGAACGTTCCATCTGCTGTTCACACAGGACGGTTTCTGCAAGCTGAATTTCTAGATTTGGTCTGTTTGTGTGTAAAGCTGCACTTTATTAACACTGTGCATTTGGTAGCAGAGATTAGCATAGGAAGGGGTCAAATTCTCAGCAAGTAAGGATTCAAAATTTGCTTTGGACCACATTCAATTTTTTACATTTACATTAGAAAGGTTTAAATTCTTCAAAAAATATTTGAAGACTAGAAAGTTTGATCTGTTTTTTTTTTTTTTTTGTTTGTTTGTTTGTTTTTGAGTGGATGAACTTGTCTGTAACTCAACCTAACATTGAAACCAGTGCATTAAAAGATAACATTTTCAAACAGACAATTGTCAAAATAATTACAAATGACCACAGCTTCTGGGTAAAGACAATAAACTGGCAAACAACACATTTTTACAATTACAAAATGGGCAAAAACTGCACAAGCAATCCCAACTTCTACAACTGCATACATGGATTTACCATGCCCTCTACAAAATAGAATTTTTTTTATTGCAGTTGTATAATCCTTTTCATATATACAGAAAATGACATTTCTCAATTATAATTATATATAACAATTATTCAGAAGGGAAAAAAATCCTACATTACGAAATTATTGTTTTTAACAAAATCACAGTAACTCTTACAAGAAATTGTTTGACTTTTGACATTTTAAACTTTATTTTTTACTTTTTGAAGTCCTGCCCATGACTTTCTGTTTACATGGGGGGCAAATATGGCATTACATTTTTCTTAGGCCACACTTTAAACTGCGAAACATGTTATTTAAGAGAAGCAGATGTGTCTTCATCTTCATAAGTCAGAGGGTGGATACAAGAAAAAGGCTATCTGCCTAAATTTGGCCCTTTTCTGCACTCTGAAGAATAATTATAGCTTAAACAGGAACTGTAACAAACTAGGCTGGGTGAGGATTTTATTTTGCCACCATGCAGAGTGAAGAAAGAAAAATCTCCAACGACGACAGCTGCATTCAGAAGAAGGAAGTTAGTGTTAAAAAAATCTCTACAATAACCATTTATGTTAGGGCAGTTATAATTGTTTTTATTAGGGATTAATAATTCTGCAAAAATAATTTTGCCATAATTGTTGGTAGTAAAGCTTGTTGCATATTTTAATGCTTCTGTCCTAAATCCATTCTGTTAGTTAACTGGTTAAAGTTTAAAGATGTTAAAGCAAATCTACCAATTTGTGAAGGTAAAAATGTATTAAAGATATTATGCTGTGAAAAAATTTGATTTACTTTTTTGCAAATATTTGACTAAACACACACAGGGGCACGCACACACACACACACAGCCCCCCGTCTCCTCCCTCCCACTGCAGCTCTGGACAGTTTAAAACCCTGCCGAGTGTGACAGGTAATTGTGAGGCTATACTCTAAACACCCATTGATTTTAAAACATCTACAAACTTTACATGCTCCAAGGAAGTAAAAGTATCTTTTGGTACAAAACGTTTCATGCTATTTTGTCGATTTTTGTGAAAATGTAAAGTGTGGACCCAGAAAGCCTCTATGTTTTTGTGTCCTGCTGAGTAACACTGGGCTCTTCTTACAGTTTACATTATTATTTAGTGCAGCTTAATTAAAAGCCTAACACATACAATGTTCTCTTTCTGTTTACTGGGCAGATAAAATACCAGAGCTTTTCCACCATGAGGCCAAACAAGCCTGAAAATGTTTGTCCGAGAAAACATCTGGGTAAGAATTATAGATCTTATTCACTCGTTCAATGAACCTTGAGATGCACTTAGCCGGTTGCTTGTAGCAGCCATATATCAAGGCTAACAACAGAGCAGAGCCTCTTCAAAGGAGCTAAGCATGCCTCCTCTAACACTACTGCCCACTAGTGGACAAAAAAACCCTCCAGGTACAGACTGCTGTTGGTACAGGTGATATATAATTTCATCAAATCAAATTCAAGTTGGCAGAAAACAAAATAAAAATAGAATTAAAAAAAGAAGATGGCAATTTACATCTGTAAAATAATATAAAACTTTGCAGAAATACAATAAAAACCTTAAAGATTAAAACAAAACCAATTCTGAAATTATAAATTCTACACAAAGAGGTGAGAAAGACTCAATAATCAGGTTTTAACTGGGTTTACCTGTGCAGTGGAGACACATGGTGTTTTATTGGTGAGGCTGACGCTTCAGACCTTCTGCTATCTGACAGACAAGGTTCAGCAATCAAAGATCTGCCTGACATTCCCTCCCCTCTGCCACTGCACCTCCCACTCATTGCTTTCCCAGTTTGTCTGGATGTGCAGAAATATGAACAGACCAACAAGATTTCATCAATGTGTTAATGGGGAATGAGCTTCGTTGACCGTATGATTTCTCCTCTTGTCTTGCATGATTTATCTTTATTTTATCTGGTTGCTTAAATCTGTTTGATTAAACATGAAACCATTTACATTTTGAAAACTGACTACACAAGGGGGGAAGCTAAGAGTCAATATTAAGCAAAAAAAATTGAAAGAGCAAAGATAAATGACATCTGAATGATAAACTAGAAATGTAGTAATCTGTAAGATTATTTTATTTGATTTTATGAGTCTTTTCTTTATCAATTAGACTTGTTAATCCTAAAAAACTTCATTATAATGAGCCAAGTCGCAAAGATTCACATCAAATAAATTCAGTTTTAGATTTAAAAAAAACTGAAAATGTTGCAAGAAGAAATTTTAAAATCTTGAAGTATGAGGGACAATATAGAAATTGTCAAAAGACTAGCTGGAGTATGACTGTATTCAGAATCTGGTTTACTTCTAATGGCCTATTAAAAGGTTTCTCAATAGCAACGAATTCCACACGGAGGTTTAATTCATAAAACATCTATAAAGCATCTATAACAAGTTTTTTTAATCAAATTGTATAAGTTACAGAATTCAATTTCTCTTCGAGATCAATAAAGTATTTTTGATTTGAATTTGAACCTGGAATCATTGTCCCCACAGAGACATTTTACAGTGTGAATACTGAGATGCTAGTCTGAACTTTGACAGAACTTAGAAAAATAATTTCAAAGACCTGAGACTATTCTCAGGAAACAGAGGATCCTGTTTCAAAACATAATATAACTGAAAATCTGAGACTGGAAATGGAAATTGGTGCTCTCCATCCAAAATGACTGAGTTAAGACTTTAGTCTCAAGATGTGCAAATCCTCCAGAGACATGCCCTAAAAGATTTACAGCTGTGGTTGCAGCAAAATATTGACTCAGAAAGGCTGACTACAAATGCAAACCCCACTTTTTAAGATTTTTTATGAACTTAAAAAGTTTTAGAAAAGTTTTATAAAATGCATTTTATTTAGTTTTTTGCATTCTTTTCCTTCCATTTCACAATTATGTATTTCTTTGTGTTGATGTGCACAGTAAAATCCACAGAAACATACAGAAATTTGGAGTTGTAATGTGACAAAAAGATTCCACGGATGTAGATAAAAGGGGGAAAAAATATATTCTTCTAAAACCATAAAGACAGTTTCTGCGTATTCATGCCCTATCTGGTCAATGCAATTCTGTGCCAATATAAATAAAGCTCATATTGGCCACATGCTGGGGGTCTTTATAGTCTTTGCTCCTTTTCTCATTTAACTCTTTAAGGATCCAACTCTGCAAATTAAAAGAAAACCCACCAATCAAACATGTACACCCACATTTTAATCAACATGGTGACATTTCAGATAATCTCTGCCCTGTAAGCACCTTTGCCCCCTGTTCCCTGCCTCCCATAACACATTCATTGACATGCACACACATACATGCTGCAGCATCACCAACTTCTACCCATCCGTCTCTCCCTATCAGCTGCTCCCTGCTGCCGTTGTTTTTAAAGGTCAGCGCTGTTTGTTTGCTCAGAGGCCCATCGTCTGATAGCGTGTTGGACTGCGCCTCCCCCCTCCTCCCTCATCTTAACCTGAGCCGTTATCTCAGCCGACTCCCTGGCAACTCCAACCTTGTCTTTTAAAAGGAACACTTCCCAAGGAAATTATGGAGACGCGGGCAGATAGTCCACATCTCCATCTGTCAGGGCGAAAACCACAGAACTGACAGGACGGCGCTTGGCAGCTTTAGGCAGATTCCAGCTTCCCCAGGTTCAAATCCATCATGTGACCCCCGGTGTCCATCTCAGGCCCATCAACACAGCATCCAACAATTAATTAGAGGTGACATTATAACAGCATTCTGGAACAAAGGAAGAAAGAGGAAGGATCTGTAAACTTCTCTTTTCATTGTGAAAGGCAGAGGAGGTAGTAAATAATATTCAGTAATACTATTATGAAGTGTTGCTACTCTTACTTGAGTACAAGTTCTGGATACTGTAACTACTGTGAGAACCATCACCGAATGAAGAACAAACATTCAACTAGAAAATTCCTGAAGAAATTTAACTGGGGCCTGCCAAAGTGTGCCCGTCGGTTTGGACCCAGCGTTCTGATGCTAAGAATTAGCATCAATGCTAAAGAAAGCTGCAATGTAATCAATAATATGTGGAGAATCACAAGAATGTTAAGTAAGCTGGACATGCAACATTCAGTATGATAAAGTAAGTGTATTAGCTAAAATGAGCAAATATGCTAATGTAAGCATAAATACTTTCAGTAGCATGTGCGGTATCATTAGAATGTTTACTGTCATTTACTTACTCCATTAAGTATACTAAACATGGCTAATAAGTCTGAAAAATAGAAAATAGCTTATTTAAGCTAAAAGGTTATCAGCAATGAACTGCTTGCTGCGCAAGGCAGTTCCCTAACCTGGGATAAACAGATAATGCAGAATGATATCACTGTACTGCCTCCGCGGTGTACTGTCCAGAGGGGGGGCATTTGAGGCTTTTATTTTGAAATTTGCAGTAAGCTTCATATTAAATGCCCACACTAATCCAATGTGTAAGAGTGCTTTGGATAAACCAGTCACATAAAGCCAAAAAGAGCAATTACATGATGTAAAAATTGCCAAAGCTTTTATTTTGAAATTTTTATTTAGCTTCATTTGAAAGGGTCAAAGTCATCCCATGTGTAACAGTCATTGGATTAAATCAGTCATATAACGCTCAAAAAAGCAATGACCTGATGTAAAAATTTTCAAGGGCTTTTATTTTGAAATTTTCAGTAAGCTTCATATTAAATGCCCACACTAATCCAATGTGTAAGAGTGCTTTGGATAAACCAATCACATAAAGCCAAAAAGAGCAATTACATGATGTAAAAATTCCCAAGGCTTTTATTTTGAAATTTTTGTTAAGCTTCATTTGAAAGGGTCAAAGTCATCCCATGTGTAACAGTCATTGGATTAAATCAGTCATATAACGCTCAAAAAAGCAATGACCTGATGTAAAAATTTTCAAGGGCTTTTATTTTGAAATTTTCAGTAAGCTTCATTTCAAAGGGCTAGACTCATCCCATGTGTAACAGTGACAGGGTTAAATTAGTTATATACAGCCCATAGCAGCAAGTTTTTCTAAAGGCCATCTCAGTCCTCCTCTGTTTTAACTGAACTAGTAGTTCGAACTACAGTGATGCGTATTTGAAGTCCTCAGCAGCTCTCCCTGCTCTGGGTTCCGTTGCCATGGTAAATAATCCTCTCTGCCAGCTGTGAGTGAGACATCCAGGGGGAGACAATTCTCTGTTTGAGCCAGCCAGTTTGACTAAAAAAAGCATGGCAAAAAACTGTTTCCCGTTCGGGAACCGTAATACCTATTCGAAAACCGTTTGAAGCATATGAGAGGGCTATTTTTAGACTCACATAGTCCCGCCATTCATATCTCTACCTCACTCACAGTATTAACAGCGATGAGATAAAAAAAGTGTGTGCCAAGGTCTGAAATTTATCAGAAATACATGGAAGTGAATCAGTGAGATCTGTCTGCTACCCTGGCGCATGACTTTGCTCTGAAGCACCTGGAGAGAAAACTGTAAGCGCTAGATAATTTTTGAAAACATTTGACCGGAGCAGGCACGCGTATCAATGTCATGACCAAGTTTGATACCAATCATGCAATATTTGTGGCGTGAGGCGAGTTAAAAATGATTTGGGGTCGAAATTTCACTCTGACTCTCACTCTAGCGGAGCGGCCTTCACACTCTGATTTTTCCAAAAATCAAAAACTTTGGGTCGCTTAGAAAGAAGTTGTGGACAAACCATAATACATATTGACGTGCTGTCTTCACTTTAAAAGAGATCACGGACGTATCTACAAAATGAAGTTTGAATGGCGTCTCTACATAAGGTTATGACGACACAGAAAATCCTCAAAAATAGGGTATTTTCAGGATTTACTGGTTGCCTCGTCCCCTTGACGACGAGACTTGCACCTGGTGAGCTCGTTAGTGATTTTGGGGTCGTTTTTTGCTTTTTACGTCGCCATGGTAACTCCAAATCCCACCAAAAGTAATAGCTCCCTTCCGGAGCAGGCATGCGTTTTGATACCACTTTTGTGGGTGGGCTCGCAGCGGTACGAGCCGCATTAACGGTAACGGAAGAATAATAAATAATACGTATTAAAGAAACATTCTATTGGGTGTAGAACAATAGGTGCCTGCCATGCAATGCATGGAGGCAGTGACTGACTTGCTTCGCAAGTCAGTCACTGCTCTCCTTATGCATTGCTATGGGCAGGCCCCAAAAATGCATGTTAAGATGTTCCAATATTGATTTGGAGATCAAGTGATTAAAGGGTAAAGACCGTGCACTAGCTGCATTTCCATTACAAACGTGCACAAAACTCCTCTGTCGAAAAAAAATTGTGGTTTGTCCGTTAAATAAGAAAAATCACATGTGAAAATGTTTGTTCACACAATAGGTGATTAAAACAACCATGCCTCGCCATCATCCTCATTATTCTCCAACCACTTCCTGTCGTCTTCTATTTTGTGGTTTGCACCAGTGGCAACATCCTGTTGTTGATCATGTGACTCGTATAATGCAAAAAGTGTTTCCATTGCAGTTTTGCAAAATAAACCAATTTGAATATGATTTTTTTTTTAAATAACACCTTATCCTAGCAACAAAAATTTTTTTTGAAAAATGAAAGTTTTTTTTGAAATACTTGAAATGTTCCCATTAAGCAAATTTATTCGAAGGTGAGAAGAAAAACAAACAAAAACAAATAGAATGAGAGAGGAAAGAAAACTTGATCTGTAAACTGAAATAAATAACAATCCAACCAAACATATCCAAAGCACAAATAATGAGAATGGCAGAACTAACACAAGACTAAAATCTCATTATCTAAGAATGATTTTGTGCAAAAAGTATTATGAACATATTTTTATAGCCCATAGACCTACCTGAACCTTTTTAAGGGAGCGTAATAGCCGACATGGTTTTGGATGTTTTGAGCCTGAAACCTATTCTGATGAAATGTTTTATTGCCACTGCAGACTGGATAAAGCTAATTTCCAGACACTTGGTGGAGGTCTTATAGGGAGTGCCAAAGATGTTGAGCTTCAGAGGAAATTGATCTGAAACGTATTGTCTTCAGATTTGCGTGGCAGTGGGAAGTGTGCATCCAGTAGACAGTGGTCCCCAGGCCTGGTACTCAGGGCTCACTGTCCTGTATGTATTAGGCATTTCCCTGTTGCGGCAAACTTGACTTAAATAACTTGATGGTATGCTGAGGATGTAACACAACCTTTGGATATGTGGGACCCCTACTGCAGAGAACATTGCTGCAGTAATTGACCTGAGATGGTTCAGTTTATTGATGGGCAGACTTAGAGTCTACACCAGTGAGCTTTTTATGCATTTCTTTTGATGTCATGTAGCTGCCTTTTAGTGGTCTGTCAAACATTCTTAAAGCCCTTCAGTGTCATTTCACCAGAGCTGGCTAGACTACCAAACATTGTACTCAAGTAGGATTAAAAAGTAGCACTTCAAGAAATTACTCAGGTAAAGTAAAAAAATTTTAAAAAGGCCAATTGAGTATTAATACAGCAATAATACCAGCTGACCAAAGGTGCTGGAACTCTGCTTGGGTTGCTAGGTGACAAGCTAGGCTTGGCTGGAGTTGCTAAGTAATGACACAGTGCCTGTTTATAAAACATTTGGGAGGCTTTTAAAACAACACATTTTCCAGACTCCAAAAAACATTTCCTTATTGCCAAAAAATGGCTGCATGATTTTTTTTTAAGCACTTGTCCTGTCTGTCTCTGTTTTGCCTTGGGATGGACTAGCAACCTATGCAGGATGTATCCCTCCTCTCACCCAGTGATCACTGGAGATAAGTACCAAATCCCCATGACCCTGCAAGGATAAGCGGGTGTAGACAATAGATGGATGGATAGGTTTAAAGCTTCAAACAAACCCTGAACAAGAGCATGAGAGAAAGAAAGCGAGAAAAACGAGAGAATGGAATAGAAAATGGCAGAAGTTGACCAGGGTAAAGGTTTTGTATGGGTGGGATAAACTGTGTGCATATGTGTGGAGGAGGAAGGAGGATGGTTTGTGTGGGGATGGAGGGCCGGGGGTTAAAGTCACAGATTTTAAATCAGTTCTTTGGCCTTTAACGGGCGCAACAGAAGCCCAGTATGAAAGTACAGAACAAAGAGGGCAGCAATGGCTTCCACCAATTAACATTCCTGCAGCCTTTATGAGCCGCCGGGACACGCCCCTTTGATCACACCTCATAAAAGTCACAAACATCAATTCTTGCAAACCATAACTGTCATTATAATCCCATTAAAAACAACCCACTGAGCAATTCACGTTGAGCACCAGAGCCAAGTGTTCCAACAGCGGGGAAGGATTCCCTCCGCAGGAGCACAAAGCCGACCAAAGGAGTGGGAGGTTTACTGGGAGCAACTGGATAAAATATGACATGATTATGACAACAAAAGTTTGCCACTCAACAGAAGAAGTTTAACCTGTCTGTAGCTTACTTCATGCTTATAGAAGGAATTCGGAAAACCAAGAGGCAAAAAACCAAGACTCCGTCTCCACCGCAAGAAACTTTAAAGTTGATGCTGGATCTACAGACCCCCTGCTCAGTAACTAGGGTAATGTTTCTTGATTTATTTTATGCAGTTTCATCCAAAACATCCTACAAAGTGTATTTTTTCCCAACACTTTCGATGATTAGACACGCTCTCTAGCATTTCCAAATGGGAAACCAAGACCTCCCTCTCATTAGTACGATTCGAAATTCGTCCTGGGGGATCCGAAGGTCTCTCTGGTCCAAAAAAGACCCACCCAACATTTACATGTGGGGTCCATATGGGTAGGAACTGTGTGGGATAGTCTACATAAGCTTAATGCAGAGCAACTCATGACAAAAATAAATACAAGACAGACTACTGCCACAAAAAGCTAGTCCAGGAGAAGTAACCCAGTTAACTGACTCTATGCAGTTGACTGGGTTTCCTTTGGATACAACACATTTTGAAATTTGAATAATAAACCAAACTTGTCTGCATTGTTTGATAAATAGGGTCAATTTTTAATGTTTTTAATATCTGCCTGTATAACTAAATTGGACTGAAGCAAATTTTGTTGTGAATTGGTTTTTGAATGTACATAAGACTGTCATAAACATGACATAACACCTGCCATGAACATGAAGGAGTCTTTATGAATGTCTATGACTGTGTGATGAAGTGTCAAATAAATAACGACACTTTAATGCAAAGTTGGGACTTTTAATGAACTTTCAATGTAACCTTCAGAGCAACTTTGCATGAAAAATGTCATTATTTAATGAAACTTCATGACAACAGTCTTAAACCTTCATAAAGACTCCTTCACGTTCATAACAGCTCTTATGTCATATTTATGACAGTGTCATGTCAGTCTTATGAACACCACATCGAATAAAGTGTTACCAAATATTTACAAAATCTTAAAATGTCTAGAAAATCATCTATGACAAATCAAAATATTAGAATCTTACATTCTATTAAGATCCCATGACGATGGCTCTAGTTTGCTATATTATAAAATAGTTGTTTTTTGTATAACCAACAGGGTAATATGTACGTAAGTAATAAACTTACATAAGTATTAAAAAAACTTTCTCCAAATTACGGATTTTTATGCAAGATGAATACACCAGTCTGACCCAGCATGTCCCACAATGACCTCAAGACTTCATGAGAAACAAACTGCAAAGGCAACGACTCCACCTAGTGGCTGTAAGACGTAACTCAAAACAAATACAGCCAAGCCCAAAATGATTTTTCCCCAGGGCAAATTAACTTTACATCACCGTTTCTTCCAACTGCAAGAAAAGTAGCATTGCAGGAGATAGCCATCAGGGTATTCGGGAAAGGGGAAGTTGGTCCAAAATAAATAAATATCAAGAAAAAACATATGATTACTTGTTTGAAATAAATGCGAGTAATTAGAGGAAAAGTTCTCTGTAGCCTAACAACATTAAATTAGCTTAATTCTGAGTTTTGTGTCCGAGGTTTAAGCTTTTCAGAGATTATGTTTCAGGGAAAAATTGAGCTTACATTTGTTCATTTGGGGGTATTCTGCTTTTACTAATAACTTTACAAAACTTTCATATTGAATGTGTTGCCGAGTCGTGTGCAAGATCTGTGCTCAAGCAGGTCAAAGTTGAAATTTCCTGAACTTTGACCTTTAGCCACTGTGATGAATACTCACCCAGTTAATAGACAGGATATCTATCAAACTGCTCCGGTCAATGTGGTCCTTCAGTATTTTTTCTCTTCCACTCTGTCTCACTATGTCAGGTTTACCACTGGAAAATATTTCAGTTTTGTAGATAAAATAACCATTGTCTGTTTTTTTTGCTTATCTTGCTCAACAATCAATCTGCAATCAACCTTGTTGATCTGCAATCTGCTGCAGGTATTTCAGATCAGTTTTCCTTTTCTCAAAAGGTCATGTAACATTTGTGGCTATAAACAAGCTTCATATGACTGGACTGAGGGCCAAAATGTCTCTTTGGATTGTCCCTGGTCAAGAGAAACTTACAAAGTCTTTCTGGGACTCTGGTGAACCACATCGAGAGACGTGATCCTCACACCGAGGCAAAATGAAAAACAAAAATCACCCAGTTTGATAAAGCACAGGTTTGAGTTTTGCTACTGAATGCTGCTTGATTTATAATTTTCAGAGGAGTGGATGCAAATCAGTTCAATTACATTTACTAAAGCAATTTATAGGAAACATTTTACTTTTATTAGTTTCATTAGTTTCACTGCCCTGTACTTTTTCATTTTGCTTGTCTAATATTATTTTGAAGTACTGCTACTCTTATTTCAGGACATTTTCAGAATACTGACTTCACTGAATGAAGGGGGAAAAACATGTTTTAAACAAAACTGGGTGAGAAACAGACTTACAGTTTATGGTAAAGTGAGACCTCTCATTTGTGCACCAGCTTTGTTGTTCTGATGCGATTTTCCGTCTTTGACTCATTTGCTGAGCCTCCTGAGTCATTTGTGTCTTTAGTTTTACATTGAAATAATCTATCTGGAAGTGTCTCTTGTTCTTAAAATTGCTTTTGTGATTATTAATTAGCTTTGATAGCTTTTCATTTTAGTCTTTAAAATACTAGAATTCACAAATAACTTATTTAATATTTTAGAATGAAAAGATTTGTTTGCTCTATGTTGAATAATTTCTTAGATTTTTTTTTTTTTTTTTTACTTTTACTTACTCTTCAGTAAAATTTGTGCCGACTCCACCCACCTGTGGTAATTTATAGCAGCATAAAAACGTTCATTTTAGGAGATGTATTTGACTTAACGTAGACATTTGGATTCATGCTTTTCCTTTATTGTGTCTTCCTAACCTCCAACAAAACAAATAACAGAACACAATTTACCTTTAAACAGAATAATTACAAGTCCTTCTGTCTAGTCATTCTTACATATTGTACAATTTTCATACCCTGGTTGTATCAAGGCAAAGTTAAAACACAAATCCAGTTTAAAAAAAAAAAAAAGGCAAAAGTTTTTGGACATTAAAAATATAAATCTAGATTCCTTCACTCTTCACTGTGTCATAAATCAACATACCTTCACAATTCAGTTTTTACACATAAGTATATTCTAGTTCTCTATTCATCGTTTAAACACAGAAGCTCCGACGGTCAGAATGAGCTCATACGGTTTTTGCGTTGACCAAGACGACGTCGGTCTTCCTTCTCTGTAGCTCTCTGGATATTTGACACCAAACGCAGGGTGTGCAGAAGGTGGCGCACACACAGTCCTTCGCAATGGAGCCCTGTGGGTCAGACAGATTCATTTGATCCAGTTAGACCGAGAAACTCAAACCTTTAGCTGACTCTGTTATGTAGGACACTTATTTTTGGTGATCATTTGTATAAATTATTAAGAAAATTTTTAAATTACACAAAGATAAATGGAGTAAACTGAAATGTTTAACTTCAAAACCAATTCCATTCCTGATTACTGCCACACATGCAGAGTTAGGAAATCTCCTCATCTGGAACCTGAAGAAATGGACTATGCTCAGAGCAAAATATCATCTAAAGAAATTCAAAATCAGACGAGAAACAAACGGCTCTTGGCTTTCTGACAATGGCTCTTAATAACTGGCTAAGAATAAAAAAGAACCAACTAATGTTTTAAATAAACATATGTGCAGGTCTTAGCAGTTTTTCCAGTTTTGTCATGTAATAATTGCATTGATGTCCCACAAAAGAAATTACATTAAAAGTGCAAATAACATTTATTTAGATCTCTTTCTCTACATATAATATTGGAAACTGGACAATTTTCTTTTTTACATCTTTCCACAAATATTAACATCCATTATAATTGAATGTACTCTTTTTTGCAAATGTTTTCCACTTTACTTCATTTTAAACCACATAAATAGTCATAAAACTGTGGTTCTTTAAAGATGACAACATGTTGCCTGCTGCAGGTATTTCAGATCAGTTTTCCTTTTCTCAAAAGGTCATGTAACATTTGTGGCTATAAACAAGCTTCATTTGACTGGACTGAGGGCCAAAATGTCTCTTTGGATTGGAACGGTTGCAGTCCCTGGTCAAGAGAAACTTACAACGTCTTTCTGGTGAACCACATCAAGAGACGTGATCCTCACACCGAGGCAAAATGAAACAGAAGTTGAATCAAACTTTATCTTTACAAAGATCAAAGATCACAGAAAAACCCAGAGCCAAACCTAAAGCACTGCAGACCAAAACTGACATAAGTTCTCTAGAATGAAATCTTGAATATGGCTATCAGTTAGTGACCTTAAGAAAGAATAGTCCAACTCTGAATGGCTAAAAAAATATAAAATAAGGATTTGGAGTGACCTGGTCCAACGTCTGTCAGACACAACTGAGAGGGTGGAATTAAAACTACACTTTGAAGACATTTGGGCCAAAGTTCCTCACAGAATCTTCCATTGGTTAATGCCAATGGTGGCTCAACCAGTTAGTTATAAGTTGTTGTTTTTTAGCTGCATGTCTACTTCCTGTTTGTCTCTGCTCACTTTCTGTCTTATTGTAAACAAAGGTCACTGACACTACTACAAAACATACACTGATTAACTAGGAAATATGATCTTTTTATGCTTGATTTTTGTTTTATGAGTGACTAAGAACAAATCCAGCCCAAAATTATTTCCAACTGAATGAAGGAATACATCTTTGTCATGTACCTCGATGTTGTAGCGCTCTCTCACGCTGGTCCTCATGGACATGGTGACGGGTGACAACCAAGCTCTAAAGAATTCCAGCAAGGGGAGACAGAGACACTCGCCATATTCTTTGGAAATCATGCAGGCAAAGCAGGGGCAGCACCAGAAGCCAAGACAGCCTGGGGGGGAGGGGGGGGGGGGCAATAGAAACACAACACAAAACAGGCTCACAATGATGTAGTCACAGATGATTAGCACAAATGTTCAAAAACAATTACATGGCATGTTGCTATTATTAGCAAGGAATGGAGAAGTCCAGGAAGCCACCTGATTTTCATCCACCCTCACTGTTTCCTCTAAAACTGCATTCAGGACATACTTTTGCTGTGGTGTCATCTCCTTTCTTTTCAGTAATTAATTGGGTGTTTTTACAGAACAAGTTTCTGATGAAGTTACAGTACATTTATGAAGGGGTTCACCCTCTTACATGATCTCATGTCTTCAGTGAAGTTACAGATGCCACTGCCCCACTCATGAGAGTTTGGGACATCCACTCTTGGGTCTGGATGAGGCTGGTGGATCACGACTTTATCCATGACGAAGTCTACAGGGTGAAAGAAGTTATCACATATCACATTTAGGTAGATCGCAAGTATTCTTCTTTTCTTTCTAATAAGTGTTTTAGTTTCAGCCTAAAACAGAACAATATATAAAAGTTGACCAAACATTTGATCATAATTTCATGCTTATCATCAGTTAAAATCCCTGACGTTGTCCTGTGTAGGTAACAAACTGACAGTCAACAGACAGAGATGTCAAAATTTCACAATAAATATATTTTTTCTCTCTAATAAATGTAATTATTTGCATAACACTGAGGTACAAACCTAAACAACTTATTGGCTTATTTTTTAAAGAAAATTACAAATTTTGTGTCTCAAATGCCTCATAACCATTTGTAGATTTTTTTTCCCTTCACATACGTATTTAAGAAAGAATACAGCTTTCTCTTGTATATTTAAAATTGAAATAAGTGATGGACAATTAGGCCTCTCGTGATAACAAATTTTGCTGGGCGATAACTTGTCCAAGAAGTTATTGTGATTAACAATAATGTTGTTGTTTTGAGATCATTTTCAAGTAATATAATGGCAATGGCACAGTAATGTAACACATTAACAAACTTCAATAAACTTTAAATTCTAATGAAATGGAGCTGGAAGACATATTACACATCCAAAATAATAATAACAATAATAAAGAAACAACAAATAAATTCAATTACAAAGTCTGTCTAAACAAAATTTTCCTTCAATAAAAGGCCCAGTTGAGACCAAACCACCAGACTGAAGACTTTTGTCATCCAGTTCTTAATACAAAAAAAAAAAAGAGAGAAAAGGGTAAAACAATAAATCATGCTAATGAAGCTTGTATTAACTTATTATGCGATTAATGGATTTATTGTATCAGGCCTATGAACAAACATTTTAATCTGATTGTCTCACCTTTTTGTGGTTGATGGCTGAGTTTCGAGTCTGGACGCAGCTGATCCTGGCTCTAGAATGAAGCACCTTTAGTCTGGCAGAACCAGATGTCATCACATCTCCTCACAGAGCAAACTGGATATACTGGTTGTTCTTGCACTAACTTTCCTTCTTCCCCCACCTATTTCTCCTAAGCCATGGCTCAATCAAATGCAGGGTTGGGCAACTCAGCCTCTCATCACAGCCAAGCATGAGGTGGAAAAAAAAATGCTGTGACTCTGAAACTTTCCTGAAACTCCATTCCTAAAGGCCTTTGCATTGAAAGCTTTGCTTATTGTGTGGATGGATAATAAATAGGATGGGCTATACACAGAATAGAGTAACCAATTGTACTGAAATAAGAGTTGCAACTACGTCAAGATACTCAAGTAAAAGTAAAAAAGTAGCCGTTTAATAAATTACTCAAGCAGGAGTAAAAACGAATTTGGAGAAATGGCTCCTCAGGTATTAAATAACTGATCATAACATCGGATTTAATATTTAAAAGGATGTCAAACAGACAAACATATAAACTTATCTGCAAATTCTGGTCATTTGAAGTCTAAAATGAATTACATTAATACAAATAAATAGTATAATAATGAAAATAACTACAGAAGAGGATAAGGACAACAGGAGAAAAAATGTTTTTTTCTCAGTATCCTGAGAAAGATTCTGCAGATTGACTTGACCTGCATAACACAACAAGTTCAGAGAACAGAAATTGCCATGAGTACAACAAAGCTGGGGTAAAAACAAGAGGTCTCACTTCAGCATAAACTGCATCTGTGTGTCTGATGCATTTTGGTTCAAATATATTTGCTCTTCATTCAGTTTTATATCCTGACATTTTATTTAAGTGACAGTAGCAATATTTCCTAATAACTCAAGTCAATTTACCAGGTTTTAGTAAAACAACTTCAAAAAGTACATATTGCCCAAAAACCTACTCAAGCAAACTGAATAAATATAACAAGCTACTGCCCCTCTGTCTGTTAATGTATTTCAAATAATTCTTTGAGACCCAAGTGACGGCTGAAATCCAGGAGTTAGATGAAAATGTTTCCCATGTGAATCAGATTTCTAGTCATTCATCTGTCTTCCCTTCTTTGCTTCTTTGACCAATAGTTCCAAAATCAATCTTTATTTTAGAACTTTTGTGAAAGGAAGCAGGATTTTGAGAAGTCAGTTTTTGGTCACTGAACATGAGTGTATAAAAAAACACACACACATGGGGCCCTGTCCTCATGTTTTGATTTTCTCAGATATTTGTTGCCAACTTTTATTATGAACATTTGTTTATACAAAGATTATCAACAACAGTAAAAAATAAAGTTATTCTTTTTTCGCAGTAAAATCAGAACAGTTGTTTATGTATATTTTCGTGCCCTCTGAGTCAATACTTTGTAAAACCGGATTTCCATACTGTTACACTTGCAAGTGTTTTGGGAGTGTTTCACTGGCAGCTTTGCACATCGTGGGACTTGAGTTTTCTGCTTAATAAATCAGGTTGAGTGAGATTGCATTGAGAGCACCTGTGAACAGGTTCTCAGTTGGACCCGGTTCAAGACTTTTGGCTAGACCATTCTAACACCTAAACATGTTTTCAAAGACGACCATACTCACACACACTCCTCATACCACCAGGCAGTTTAGAGACCAATCAACCTAATAGTCATGTTTTTTTGTGAGGGAGTCAGAGTTTAATCATGCTCATATTTGTAAAATGTAGAATTAGTCAACTTTTTTATCACAAAATGAATCGTTAATATTCATTACATTGCATAGCTGACTAACGTTAAACTAAGGATTTGTTTGAGTTTGTTCGAGCTGCTGGAACAAATTATTATCCTGCCTTTTAGGTTGACTCAGAAGTTAATGTTGCTTATGTAATTAATCACTTTGAACACAAGGTCACTAGCAGGAGGGCAGCAATGATTCACCTAAAACTATTTTCTCAGCTTTCTGTTGGAGACGAGTTGGAGCTTGTTTATAGTTACTAACAACTGACCTCTGGGAAAGAAAAGAACAAAAAAAATGTTCGGGCTTTTCAGTCTGAATGGAACAAAGGGAGGCCTGGCTTTGTGGTGGCTCTTCATTGAAGAAGCTGTTTTGTTTTTAATGTTTGCTGTTATGCGGGATCTCAGACAGCAGTGCCTTTTAGAACAAAACTACGCAAAGAAGACTTTCATCTCTGGATTTCTTCTCAATAGAGGGAGAGAGTCAATAAATTGAAGGTCAACATGGACGAGTTTTCTTCATTAAAGAAACTCGTGGATCTCATTTTTCAAGTAAAGTAATAACTTTCTGAAAGTCCTGTTTGATGTATGCTGATTTATAATATCTATTAATAGTGATGGTTATGACTTCAAGATCCAGTTTTTAGAATGAATACATAGAAATCTGCAATGCCATTTACATTTTGGACATTTTTAAGTAAATTAAGAAGTCAAACTCTTTCAAATAATTACCAGCTTCACATGTAAAATGTCTAGTAACACATACATCTTTTATATTTTCTGCATCCTCATCATTTTTTCTTCCTCCAGTGTCAGATTTCTTCATGCTGTTGTGCTGGGAAAAAGTCAAACCTTTTCAGCTTTGTGGTGCTGCCCCCATGTAAGATGCCAAATATGATAATATCGTATTACAAAGTAAGAAGTGCTTATTCTTTAATCAGGAAAACATTCCACCCTTAAGGAGTAAAGACTCAAAAGATTTAAAAGTCAAAAACTTTCAATTTTTGAGCCTTTGAGAAAATCAAATTTTTTTCTAGAAAATTTCGAACATTAATCTCAAGATTTGATTTCTTAGGCAGAAACGTACCAGAGATATATCATTGGTACATTTCTGTATATGTCTTTTTCTATATACAAGGACCATAAATACGCCGTCGTAGTTACTAACAAACTGCTATCATCTTCTATGTGAAGGCCTCAGACACCTCCATCAATCCCATCATGTTGTTCAGTTCGACAGGGAAGAGTCAGCCAAACTAAATGTCTAAGGTTTAAACTTCTTCAACATTATGAAGGAGTTTAAATCTTTAATACTCTGGAGGTTTACAATCAAAGCTTAAACCTTTGACTTTTAACTTTGATTAGATTACAAAATCCAATTGGTTTTGTAATTAGACTTCAAAAGAAATTGTTATTCAGTTCTTCTTTATTCATTTAGAGTTCTCAGTATTTTACTGTAAAGATAAAAAAAAGATATGACAACACCAGGTAAAGTTACCATCTGGTTTGTAACTTCTATTGGATCATATTCTTTTGTAAAAACAATTCCTAGATATATATTTATAAGAAAGAACAGCTTTTATTTTCCATTTTATATGCACTAATAATTAAAATGATTGAGAAAATTGTGAAACTTTCGTTTGGAACAAATTTGACAAATAAAGCTACATTTGGTCTAAATCTGCTCTAACTATATTTTAGATTAATATTTAAATCTTTACTGTTTTTTTAAAGGGTTCATTTTCAATTACATATAAATAGGCAAGCAAAACATCTGCAATATGAGCTGGATTATTCTAAAATGTTTATAGATTCTTTTAAACCACAGTTTGTGACTTGTAAAGATTGGTGGAAACAAAAAGGAACTTCAAGAAACTAAATATCATCTCCTAAATCTGGGTTATTCAGTACATCCCTGTTGATAACTAATGAAACTTGCCCTCTATGTAAAGGAAAACTAGTGCACAACTTGATTTGAATTAATTATTTTAAATTTTTGGAACAGATTTTCAAGCCATATTGCAGGTTAAATAAAATAAAACAAGGAAAAGTACTGAGGAGCCTGGCTGAGGAGAAGGTTGGTAACTAGGGACATCTGGCGACTGGAAACAGCAAGACATGATAAAAACATAGCGGTTAAATAAATCAGAAGTATTACAGTTTTAGCTTCTTTTTTTATTTTTCTGCAAGTATTTAGAGTTATTTATGCAAGCTAAACCTAAATATATATGAGAAAGTAAAAGCCTCCTGTCCAGTAGTTGGTCATATTGTGAATATGGACATTAGCGTTTGAACAACGTTGAGTTATTGATATATTGTTGTTGCTTTGCACTATTTAGAGTGTTACTATATTGTGATTGCACTAACATTTGATTTACCGTAACGGTATCAGACTGTTTTTACGTGTCATGGAAAGGATTTCCACCTGATTACTTTGCTTTATTTCAGCACCATGTAATTCTGTTACTCCTATTTAAAGCAAATGTGTTGGGTCAACTTAATATATTATGGTTATTCGTCAAGTTGACCTAACACATTTGCTTTAAATAGAAGTAACAAAATTACATGGTGCTGAAATAAAAATACCAGGTGAAATCCTTTCATATTTTTCCAAAGAGTTATTTTTTTTCAGCGTAGGAGAAACCGGAGCACCCGGAGAAAACCTGTGTATTGAGTTTAAAGAGTGTGTCCATTTAAAAAATGTCTCCAACAGTAAGTGAGCGAGAGACAAAGGTAATTTTAAAGACACCAATTATCCTAATCACTTTTTTCCCTGAAGGTAGGAAAAAACGGAGCAACCGGAGAAAACCTATGCATCCTATTTAAAGAGAGTATCGCAGAAAGAAACACAATGTCCAGTGCAGGTAGGAATGCAAGTTATTAATTAAGGAGTTAATTTAAAGTTGATTAGATTAAAACATAAAATGATGGCTATGGCTCAGATTTTCCAGGGCTTCCTGCCTCCCAGTATAAATGGAGTCCTTCCTGGGTTCCTTTGGCTTGTGGGCTTTGGCTTAAGTTGTGTTTTCTGGTAGCCTTCAAAATCTGGCTCTAACTTGGCTTCACCCAGACGTAAAGTTCTTTTATCAGAAGCTAATATTGAATTGGGTGGCTGGATGGTTGATTCAAAGGGTGGTAAATATGTTATATTTCTATTTTTAGTAAGGGCTTCTGTATTTCTTTCAACATCAGAAACAGCTATGTCATCTTTTAACTTTGCCGGTTTGCTATTTAGGGATTCCTTCTTATCCTTTTTTTCTAGTCTATCTATCATGGCCTCTGTTCTGGCCTTTGCCAATTGGTCTCTGAGTTATTTTATCTGAGCCTGATCTCTCCGCCAGTTTTCCATCAGTACCCATATCTCAGTATTTAAAGCAACATTGTCTCTCTTCACCTGTCTCCAATCAGCTGCTGTGGGTTCAAAAACTTTTTTTCCTACCTCAGCCTCTCTCTTCGGATTTGAGACCGAGGAGCGTCTCTTAGCCTTCTCCACCAGAAGTTTATTGATCTGGCGATCGTTTTTTGTCAGACTTTGTTGTAAATACCTGCATCTTTGTTTTTCCTTTGCTATTGCATCAAAATCGAGCCTTGCTTCAAAAGCCATTCTTGTTTTCTCGATGGCTTCCTCCATTGGTGTTTTTGAGAGTTTTCACACGATTAAAACGCTTTCTTTCAGCATGAAACATGTTTGTTGAGCTAACTTAATTTTCATGAGTTGGATCAACTTAATAAGTAGTGTGAAGGTGTCACTGTAACATAAGATGGTTTCTCAGGTGTGCTGTGGTGGCGCAGGGGTTTAGCACACTGCATGTTTGGAGGCCTGAGTCCTTGACGTGGATGTTGCTGGTTCGACTCCTGGTCCCAGTGACCTTTGCCGCATGTCCTCGCCGTCTTTCCTGTCTGCCTACTGTCTCAAAAAAATATTAGCCACTAGTGCTGCAAAAACTGTACGGAGAAAAAACCAATTGGTTTCAACTAAATTTGCATAAATTATTTGGGCTGGCTCTTTTAAATTACATTGGGTCCAACTATAGTAAATTAGTTGAATCAACCTTAATAAATTAAATTGAGCCAGCACATTTGTTTTAAATTGGAATAACCATAATATATTAAGTTGACCCAACACGTTTGCTTTATATAGAAGTAACAGAATTACATGGTGCTGAAATAAAGCAAAGTAATCAGGTGGAAATCCTTTCCATGATTTTTTTATTTTCATCCAAAGAGTTATTTTTTTCAGTGAAGGTCAAGAGGGAGCTGGGCAGCTAGCAGACATGATGTCAGCAGGTTTTATACTTCTATTCTAGGCGGTGATGAATGGCAGCACCAGAACTGGCTCAAAGTTAATGCTGGGCAGGATGTGGGTTGTATTGACTAAACTTTATGTGCTATTAGGTTTTGTAGCAAAGATCCCAAAGGATTCCTAGAAACTGCCCAACTGGGGGCTTTACATAAAGTGTTTGTTGAGTCAGTCGTATTAGGTGGAATCTACAAACAGCAACTAACAGACATAATTTGTCCAAGAAAAAACAGAATGAGAATTCGAACAGATGAAAAGCTAAAGAAACTGAACAGGTTTGGGTTTTACCAACAGAGAGCATGCAACTGGAACGGGTTCAGACAATCAATCAATCAATCAATCAATCAATCAATCAATCAATCAATCAAAGGAGGGAGGAAGTCAAGCTAAACCACAATGTTGTGGTAATAAGTTGTACAAAATGAAATTCAGGATTTCTAAAACAAATTTTAATCAAAATATCTCAACACATTTCAAAGATAAATTTTATTTTTAAAGCTGCATTTTGAAATGACAGCGTATCAGGGCAATGCTAAGAAAAGAAGAGAAGTCATAACATCACAAGAATAAAGTTGAAATATTGAGGGTGTGTGCACCTTTACAAGTGTCTTCTGGAATATAATGATAGTTTTAAACATAAATATTGCCAATGTTTGGTATTTGTGTTTATAGAACATGCAGATATCTCTCTCTGTCTAAGGTTATAAATTGCTGTAATTCCTGGAACTTTTCACCTGAGTCCGATTAGAGATTGCTAATATAATTTGAAGTTTGGAACAGCTCAAGATAAGAATAAATGACATCATAACCAACTATTACTCCAGAAACATTGAAATAGCTCGCCTGTCTTCTATAGCTAGTCGTGATGTCATTAATCGACTCAAGGGCATGCATGTTCGTGAGGTGGGGAATTAATTATATTGAGCCAACACGTTTGCTTTAAATTAGAATAACCATAATATATTAAGTTCAGCCAACTCTATGATTTAGAATCACCCATAGAATAACCATAATAACATAAGATGAGCCAACACAATTGCTTTACATTGGAATAACCTTAATAAATTAAGTTGACCCAACACATTTGCTTTAAATAGGAATAACAGAATTACATGGTGCTGAAATAAAGCAAAGTAATCAGGTGGAAATCCTTTCCCTGATATTTTTTATGTTCATCCAAAGAGATATTTTTTTCAGTGTACATAAATGTAACATTTGTTAATTGAGATTATAAATGCTGCTAAGTTTGATTTAATGGTTTCTGCATACATAAATTAAAATATTTAACATTTAAATGTAAAATTTTATGGAGCTGGCAAGCTTACTTTGTAAAAGTTCAAAGAACAATCTTCATAGTTAGATTATTTGGTTACCACAGCAACAATCTGATGCTATGAATTTAATCTTTGAGTCTGAGCTCTGTTTGTTCACAAATACAAATTAGTAAAATGCAATTATACCTGTAATTTTTTTAGATTGGCCAATTAAACTACCCCCCTTCTCCCAAATTAAATCTAACACAGGAGCTGTTGGAGTTGCTGACGTTTTTAGCAGGAAGAGGGGCCCCTAAGTCAAATGCTGCTCAAGGCCTCATGCAGCCTTGTAACAAACGGGAGATCTGATTCAATGCTGCTAATGTGGCTTTAGTAGCTCTTCTATTTCCTGTCTGTTGAGTTTTTAATACGGCTCACAGAAACTGTTTTTGTTTGTTCGAACTTTAAGCTGCCGCGAGCATTATCTCTGGCTGACTAAGTAGACAAAGCATTTGATATGGTTTGATGTAACCGGAAATATAATTATAAAATAATATAAAACCAGCATGATGAGAGAGCGCGAAAGTTCCTGACCGGGCTGAACTTGCATGATGAGGTTAGCCCTGGTTCGTTACCCACTAATACATAAACTTTATCATCATAAACAGAGCCAGGTGGTGTTGGGATGTAAACACCCAACATAATCCTTAGTTCACGAAGATAAATCAATCTCCCCGCTCGCTCAACGCACGCATCAGAAAGCGTTATTCCTGCGGTTTACAACCAGAGCTAACGCAGCGGGGCTTAACCTCCTACCTTGATGTGGAGTAGGGGACTCCAAAGAAACGTAATTCCACACAGATGTGTGATGTGAATATCTGTACAGGTCAGCCTGTGTCCAGTTTGAGTGAAAGGAGGCGCATCCGATGCGCGCCGAGTTAAACTTCAGACATCCAGCTGCTGCAGCACACGCGCCAGCAGTGTGATTGGTCCGGCTTTAATTGCATCAATTCTAAACTTACCTTCTATAAAGATAACTTTTAGGAACAAATCTGTTCCGCCAGTAAAACACTCAGACCAACAGAGACGCTTGCAATTCGGCAAAAAAATAAATAAATTACGCAAATTTTTAAAAAAATTATTACTATTTTCCTAAAAACAAGCAACGCTTAGTGAGCGTTCTTTACCATTCTAGTAAAGAATGGTGGGTCGCCAGGCTTATCATACACTGGAGGAAACCCTGATGTACATAAATAAAGTAACTAGCTTCATCTTTAACAGTATATTGAGAACAAAGGGAGGATATCTGCGCATGACTCAAAGTTTTGGTCAACAGTGAAGTCCCGCGAGAAAAAGGAAACTACACAGAAAATATTACATTAAATAGTCCTGCCACAATAAAATTTAAGATGTGTGATTAACAAATTTACAGTAAGCTTTTTTTCCCTGTGACGGAGGAGCCGTCATGAGTTAGGACATATTTAGAGTCCATGTCAGCATGCAGGCACGCCCGCACATATACACACAATCACTAACTTACTTTTTTGTTGCAGGTTAAACTGAGGCGGTTCATCATGGGTGCACACGCGGTGTTCCTATTTCAGTTAAACATTCATCCAAAACACATTATTTTCAGTATCAAACATTTTTCTGGTTTTACTTTCAAGTAGGGTTTTTTTTTCAGATGGTGGCTTGTAAGGAGGGAGTCATATGATGACTGCATGATGTCATCAGATTAGTACCAAGTGTTTTCTATTAAATTGAGTATTGTATTTTTGTTTACAAATGTATTTATTTATTTATATTATTATTATTATTATTATTATTATTATTATTATTATTATTATTATTATTATTATTATTTTGTATACTTTGAGAGTTTATTTGCGTTGGAAGTAATTGTTTAGTTCTTGATTGTTTGGAGTGTCTGTGGGCGGAGCCTGTGGCTTTAAAAGCAGGGCTCTGCTCCACAGTCAGTCTGTGCTTAGACTCACACTGAGGTGAGACCGTTGACCCGAAGCTGAATAAAATCCTCTAAAAACAATCTCCGACTTGGACTAGTCATTATGCTTGACTAAATCATAAGAGAACCCTGTCACATTCCCCAACAAATTTTAGATAATTTAAACCATGGTGTGTGACTTAAAGGCTTCCATACCTCAGTATCTCGATAACCTGGATGTATTACATCCATATTGGGAATTAATTAAAAGTAAGAGAAATACAGTACACACTTTGATTTTAGTTATTTATTTTACCTTTATTGGAGAAAAAATAGGCATATGTTGCAGGTTGAAGTAAAAAAGGAGGTAGCAAACACTGAGGCCTAGGAGAAGGTGGACAATAGGACATCTAGTGACTGGAAATAGCAAGACAATATAAACAGTAATACTATATATATAATTGTACCAGTTTTTATGTCTACATTTATATATATAAATTTACATTTATATATTAAGGGGCTGCACAGTGGCGCAGTTGGTAGAGCTGTTGCCTTGCAGCAAGAAGGTCCTGGGTTCGATTCCCGGCCGGGGATCTTTCTGCATGGAGTTTGCATGTTCTCCCTGTGCATGCGTGGGTTCTCTCCGGGTTCTCCGGCTTCCTCCCACAGTCCAAAAACATGACTGTCAGGTTAATTGGTTTCTCTAAAATTCTCCCTAGGTGTGAGTGTGTTGTTTGTCTTGTATGTCTTTGTGTTGCCCTGCGACAGACTGGCGACCTGTCCAGGGTGTACCCCGCCTCTCGCCCGGGACGCAGCTGGAGATAGGCACCAGCAACCCTCCCGACCCCATTAGGGAAGAAGGGTGTTCAGATAATGGATGGATGGATGGATAGATTTATATATTAATGTATATTCTATAAAGAAGAAATAAAAACTGGTATAATTATATTTTAATTATACAAACAAAACCCCGTTAGAAAACAATGTTTTTGGATTTCATCCAAATCCATGGGCCTTTATTCCTGAAGTTTAAATCAAGATCATATTGCTCATATAGCTGCATGATTAAGGTTCTCTATGCTAATTTAGAAACATAGGTATTCTTCAGTATCCCCAGCACCAGAACACGTATCAGCCCAGGCGGTGGTTTTGAGGTTATGCGGTTTTGGCTGAGATCATGACCGGGGCATTCCTCTTTTCTATCTCCCTGGCCATCTGACACCAGATGCAGACGGTACAGAAGCTGGACAGCACACAGTCATTAGGAAGGGAGCCCTAGGAATTAAAGCGCTTTGAATTTCAATAAATGCGTTTTTAAACACGGTATTAATATTAAGAAGGAAATAGAATAACGCCTTTGTTTATTTTTCAACTGACAACTTACATCGATACCATAGCGGTGACGTAAGGAGACCCTCATAGCCAAAGTGATGGGTGGGACGCACACACCAAACATATCCAGCAGGGGGAGACAGAGATGCTCGCCGTAGTCTTTAGAGGTTTTGCATGCGAAGCAGGGAAAACACCAGTACGCAAAACAGCCTTCAAAGATAAAAAAATAGAGAAAAATACAGAATTATGAACTATTGTTAAGCAGTTGCTATAGAATCGTATCAATGAGGAAGTTTCTGAAACTGTCTTTAATGTCTTAACCTCAACAACGTTACTTACATGTTTTTAAATCACCGAGACAATCAAACAATCCTGAACTCCACTCCCGTGGGTTCATGACCTCGACCACTTGTGTAGGTGGCGGTTGCTGAATTACTATTGTTGTTGTCATGATAAAGTCTAAAAGAGGAGAGAGATAAACATACCCATTCGTTTACCCAAAGACATATTTGGGTGGTTATGAAGCTATTCATAACTTCCCAAAGTTCTGAATAATTTTGTGTAGTTGTTTCGTAACTACCCAAAGGAATGCTCTTTGCTTTCACTTTTTATGCAAATGGCTGCTTAAACACCAACAAGAAGTTTCAACAAGATTTTGAAGTTAATGTGATTTGGTTTTAAAGGGGACAAAATTTAATATTAGAAGAAACTCAGCAAGTTGTATTTTACGGTATATCGCCATATCTAATTGCCACACTGATATTTTAAAACGTTAGATAACCTACAGGAAGAAAAACAATGCTACGTATATTTAAATGAATAAAACGAAGCATATGCTTGGTAATATCATTTTTCTCTGAATGTTAAGTGAACTTCTCCATAATAAGACTATAATATTTAGGTTGTTGTTGCACCAAATAATCAGAAAGTCTGATGTCTCACCTGTTGTGCCTGAGCTCTGGGTTAAGCGCCTTCTCACAGCTGATCTCTGCTTTGAATAGCTTGAACTTGAGTCAGATCAGCAATAAGTTCCAGGATGGAGAAGTAAACCAACCAGACACACCGGTTCCTTCAGGTAATCTTTTTTATTCCTCTGAAACAAAGTCTTTGTTTTTAACTTCTGGCAAGAAGTCATGGGTGTTGAGCCCTGTCAGGTTCTACGTCAGGTGTAGTTCTGTTTTTCTGATCCTTTTGGAAAGAATTTCTTTTTACTGTATAGTGTATTGGAACTGGACTGTCAGTGAGAAAAAGAGATTTTTTTTTCAAGCATCTTCTTGTCAGTGAGAGAATCTCAGTCAGTGTTTTCTGGTTAAATAATGGCGAAAAGTCATAAAATATACAGAAAACCTACAAAGATGAATTGTGAATGAACTTTCCACCTCTGAGGCCAAAAGCATTTCATCGGAGCGAATCATGAGAGACATTTTACCAAAACTGATGCTACAATAATAATACCGGTAAACAACCGCGAGACGCAATTTTACTGATTGTGTTTTATTTAAATAAGTGAAAGAAAATATTCTCACATGAAAACTCTCTTTCATATGGAAATGGCAAAGCAATTTTTCCTATGGAGCAGCATGTCAACACCCAGCAACTTTTCTGGCAACACAAGCATAAACAGCAGCCATAGTGTCCTAATAGTGTTAGCAATAGAAAAGAAAACTTCTAAGTGTTCTTGACACCAAAATTCATGGTACACCAGATGGTGAGCCATATTGGCAAAATAAACAAAGTAAAAGCACTAAAATAGTTTTAACTTGTTGGGGCCTGCCCCATAGCAATGCATAAGGAGAGCAGTGACTGACTTGCGAAGCAAGTCAGTCACTGCCTCCATGCATTGCATGGCAGGCACCTATTGTTCTACACCCAATAGAACGCCTCTTTATTGGGGCCTGCCCCATAGCAATGCATAAGGAGAGCAGTGACTGACTTGCGAAGCAAGTCAGTCACTGCCTCCATGCATTGCATGGCAGGCACCTATTGTTCTACACCCAATAGAACGCCTCTTTATATATTATTTATTATTCTTCCGCCAACCGGAATGCGGCTCGCACCGCTGCGAGCCCACCCACAAAAGTGGTATCAAAACGTGCGGCCCGTTCCCGGCAGGTGTGCTATTATTTTTATAAGGAATCGGACTTACGATGGCGACGTAAAAAGCGAAAAACGAGCAAAATTTCCAACTGCCGAAACGCAGAGCATAACTGAAACCAACTGACGCTCCAGTAGAGTGAGAATTTAAGCAGATTTTTGACCCCAAAGCGATTTTGAAATCGCTGTCACGCCCACAAATATCGCCCGATTGGTATCAAACTCGGTCATGACATTGATACGCATGCCTGCTCCGGTAAAATGTGTTCGATATTTCTCTAGCATTTACGGTTTTTTGTCAAGGTGCTTCTGAGTGAAATCATGGGACAGGGTAACTGACGCTCTCCCTGATTCACTTCCATGTATTTCTGAAAAGTTTCTGCACAATTTTTTGTCTCATCACTGCAATTACTGTGAATGAGGTAAAAATATGAATTGCGGTACTATCGGAGAAGACAAATAGCCCTCTCATACGCTTCAAACGGTTTTCAAATATGTATTACGGTTCCTGAGCAGCCAAAGGTTTGTTGAGTGCTTTTCCACATATTAATTGGCTGGGTGTCTCACAAAGATAGAATTTTTTTCCCCCCTTTCTGTCTCACACACAAATGACAGTTAGCAGCTGATCCATTACCATAGCAACGGAACACATGAGGCCAGAGCAGCTGATTTATGGGAGGACACTCTGGAATGAGCTGGCCTTTAGAACTACTTGTGTTTTGGGCATTTTATAACTGGTTTTAACAAACCATTGTTACACACAGGATTAATGTGTCAATTTTAAATAAAGCTTAATGGAAATTTCCCAATAAAAGCCCCAATATCTCTGTCAGGTGAGTGAATCTCTGCCTATATTATCTTTTCCTCTCAGGTTATGGCACTGGCTTGCGCAGCAAGCCAGTGCAATGGCATTAACCTTTGACCTAATGATAATAAATAGGACTATCAGAACACCATATCTGTAGTTCTAACTAACACTCAGTTAAAACAGAGCTTCCATTTAGAACTACTGGCTGTTTAGGCCAGTAAATAAGGAATTTAACCCAAACACTGTTAGGCATTGGATTAGTGTGAGCATTTAATATGAAGCTTATGTTTATTTTTCAAAATAAAAGCCTTCATATTGCCCTCAGGTTAATGCATCGCCGTAAGGCGATGCAATAATATTAGAATGCTTTATATTCTTCTCTCAGGTTAGGGATCTGCCTTGCGCAGCAAGGCAGATCATTAAGATAAGACTTTTACCTTAAATAAACTATTAGCTATTTTACTTACTTATTAGTCATTTTAAATATACTGAATGGAGTAAATCAATTACAGAAAACATTCAAATGATACCCCACATGCTATTGGCAACACTTAGGTAAAGATATGTTTGGCCTGCTTTGATCAGAAAAACTAACTGCTTCAAACTATCAGGATTCCATCTCTCCCTGTGTGTTTCATTGTCATGACAGTTGAGCTGTTCTTTAGAACTACAAAGACTGAAGGTTAGAACTACAACATGGTGGAACTGTCAGTTACTACAGAGGAGGACTGAGCTGGCCTTTAGAACTACTTGTGTTTTGAGCATTATAGAAACGATTTAACACATTCACTGTTACACATGGGATGAGTTTGACCATTTCTTATGATGCTTACTGAAAATTTCAAAATAAAACCTCAATATGCCCCTCTGAATAGTGCACCGCCGCAGGCGGTGCTATGATATCATTCTGCATTATCTGGTTCTCTCAGGTTAGGGAGCTGCCTTGCGTAGCAAGGCAGTTCATTAGCATTAGCCTTTTAGCTTAAATAAGCTATTACCTATTTTTCTTACTTATCTGCCATGTTTAGTGTACTGAAGGAATTAAGTAAATTACAGAGAACATTCTAATAATATCCCACATGCTACTGAGAGCATTCACGCTAACATTAGCATTTTTGCTCATTTTAGCTTATACACTTACTTTATCATACTGAATGGTGCATGTCCAGTTTACTTAACATTCTTGTGATTGTATTGATTACATTGCAGCTTTCTTTAGCATTGATGCAAATTGTTAGCATCAGAACGCTGGGTCCAAACCGACGGGCACACTTTGGCAGGCCCCAGTTAAATTTCTTCAGGAATTTTCTAGTTATATATTTCTTCTTCCGTTACCGTTAATGCGGCTCGCACCGCTGCGAGCCCAGCCACAAAAGTGGTATCAAAACGTGCGGCTCGGTCCCGGGAGGGGTGCTATTATTTTTATAAGGAATCGGACTTACGATGGCGACGTAAAAAGCGAAAAACGAGCAAAATTTCCAACTGCCGAAACGCAGAGCATAACTGAAACCAACTGACGCTCCAGTAGAGTGAGAATTTAAGCAGATTTTTGACCCCAAAGCGATTTTGAAATCGCCGTCACGCCCACAAATATCGCCTGATTGGTATCAAACTCGGTCATGACATTGATACGCATGCCTGCTCCGGTAAAATGTGTTCGATATTTCTCTAGCATTTACGGTTTTCTGTCAAGGTGCTTCAGAGTGAAATCATGGGACAGGGTAACTGACGCTCTCCCAGGTTCACTTCCATGTATTTCTGAAAAGTTTCTGCACAATTTTTTGTCTCATCACTGCAATTACTGTGAATGAGGTAAAAATATGAATTGCGGTACTATCGGAGACGACAAATAGCCCTCTCATACGCTTCAAACGGTTTTCAAATATGTATTTCGGTTCCTGAATGGCAAAGGTTTGTTCGGAGTGCTTTTTCCATATTAATTGGCTGGGTGTCTCACAAAGATAGAATTTTTTCCCCCCCTTTCTGTCTCAAACACACTGACAGTTAGCAGCTGATCCATTACCATAGCAACGGAACACATGAGGCCAGAGCAGCTGATTTATGGGAGGACACTCTGGAATGAGCTGGCCTTTATAACTACTTGTGTTTTGGGCATTTTATAACAGATTTTAACAAACCATTGTTACACACAGGATTAATGTGTCAATTTTAAATAAAGCTTAATGGAAATTTCCCAATAAAAGCCCCAATATCTCTGTCAGGTGACTGCCTATATTATCTTTTCCTCTCAGGTTATGGCACTGGCTTGCGCAGCAAGCCAGTGCAATGGCATTAACCTTTGACCTAATGATATTAAATAGGACAATCAGAACAATAATGCATCGCCGTAAGGCGATGCAATAATATTAGAATGCTTTATTAGTCTTATCTTAAATAAACTATTAGCTATTTTTCTTACTTATTAGTCATTTTAAATATACTGAATGGAGTAAATCAATTACAGAAAACATTCTAATGATGCAATGGCATTAACCTTTGACCTAATGATAATAAATAGGACGACCAAAACGCCATAGTGTGGGCATTTAATATGATGCTTATGTTTATTTTTCAAAATAAAAGCCTTCATATTGCCCTCAGGTTAATGCATCGCCGTAAGGCGATGCAATAATATTAGAATGCTTTATATTCTTCTCTCAGGTTAGGGATCTGCCTTGCGCAGCAAGGCAGATCATTAAGATAAGACTTTTACCTTAAATAAACTATTAGCTATTTTACTTACTTATTAGTCATTTTAAATATACTGAATTGAGTAAGTCAATTACAGAAAACACTCTAATGATACCCCACATGCTATTGGCAACACTTAGGTAAAGATATGTTTGGCCTGCTTTGATCAGAAAAACTAACTGCTTCAAACTATTAGGATTCCATCTCTCCCTGTGTTTCATTCTCATGACAGTTGAGCTGCTCTTTAGAACTACAATGACTGAAGGTTAGAACTACAACATGGTGGAACTGTCAGTTACTACAGAGGAGGTCTGAGCTGGCCTTTAGAACTACTTGTGTTTTGAGCATTATAGAAACGATTTAACACATTCACTGTTACACATGGGATGAGTTTGACCATTTCTTATGATGCTTACTGAAAATTTCAAAATAAAAGCCTTGGCAATTTTTACATCATATATTTGCTCATTTTTGCTTGACGTGATTGGTTTATCCAAAGCACTCTTAGACACTGGATTAGTGTGGGCATTTAATATGAAGCTTACTGCAAATTTCAAAATAAAAGCCTGAATATGACCCTCAGGTTAATGCATCGCCGTAAGGCGATGCAATAATATTAGAATGCTTTATATTCTTCTCTCAGGTTAGGGAACTGCCTTGCGCAGCAAGGCAGTTCATTAGCATTAGCATTTTATCTTAAATAAGCTATTGGGTATTTTTTTTCTTTTTAGCCATGTTTAGTATACTTAATGGTGTAAGTCAAGTATAGACAACATGCTAGTGAGCTGATTATCATGCTGAATCGTGCATGTCCATGTTAGTCAACATTCTTGTGATTCTCCACATGGTTCTTTGGAAGTTTTTAAGCTTAGCATTGATGCTAATTGTTAGCATCAGAACGCTGGGTCCAAACCGACGGGCACACTTTGGCAGGCCCCAGTTAAATTTCTTCAGGAATTTTCTAGTTTTTATTATTATTATTATTCCTATATTTATAGACTTTAACAGCATCATAACATGATAAACAGCAACAATAGGAAAACAGTAAATTTGTGTGCTTTTATTCCCCTAAAACAACATGCAAAGTGTTTGAGAGTGAATCAAAACTAAAGCTTTTTGAGGAGGATTTGAGAAACTACAATACAAAATGAAACCTTCAAGAGGGTGTCAACAAAAACATAGATTTTACCACACTAGTATAGAACTAATATCTGATATTGGTATTTTGGGTGATCCACTTTGTTTTACAATCCTACAAGTGTAATACTGACAAGTGAATATCTTTTTTTCATGTCTAAACAATCTGAGGAAGGCTGGGAAAAATCACGTACTTTTTCACAACCGGCCCTTAAAGACCTCTCCCACTAGACGGTTAAATTGTTTCCATTTGCAGACCTCTTAAAGTGACACAGCACATTCCACAAACCTCCGACCACATCAAGCCCACTGTGAACATTAGAGAACAACGCTCAGACAAAATTACACAGATCTTTCAGTACGCAAAACTGAAAACTGCTGATAGAAATCAGAGAGAATAATAGACCAGTTGTCATCCGGAGCCACGGAGAACATGTCAGGTAACAATGACGTAAAGGAAAAACAACTAAAGACAAAAGTGAGATTTACATCTTTGTAGCAACAGAAACTACCTGCATTCATTCCTGTTTGATACTAGAGGCGTCTTATCGCACAGCCAGAGACATCTACAGGCTGGAACATCGAGAAGAAAAACTGAAATGATGTGTTTATTTAAAGATGAAAGTCAGGAAGCAGTGCTTCAGTCGTTTTATCATCATCAACAATTTGCACAGTAGTAGTTTTTATCCTTGACTTATTTATGTTTTGCTTGTATTTTTGTGGCTTTAATCAGAAATATATTATCTAGAAAACATAATCTCTTTTCCAGATAAAAGATTATCTAGAAAAGTGACGCTCTTTTGTGTTTTCTTCTTAAAACTTTGCACTGTGCTTTTCTTCTGCTTTTCCATGAGTAATCTGAGATCTGAGATTTGTGGAATTTGAAGCAAACTTCCACCCCTCCTCCGCCTCTCGGTACTTGAATGCTGCTACACATGAAATGAAATGTGATTAAGATGATGGATAAAATACACAGATACATGCAGCAGGTCATTCTCAGCAGGAGGCCTGAGTTCAGTCACAGCGATAAGACGAGAAGCTGTGTCACCACAGATTACAGGAAGTCAGCTGTAAACCTCAGCAACAAGGGCTGAGAATAATTTTGAATCTACTAGTGCAGTGGACCACCACTAACTCACAAACTCACCTATTTACTTATTTTTTATGTAGTTTATTTCAAACAGGTTTTTAAAAACAAGAAAACAAGCAATGTGACTAAACACTGTTTAGACACAATTTAAACAGCGTCAGTCAGAATTGGTTTTGATTTGAATTTGGCTCATTTTCCGCCAGTTACTTGGCCGTACATTATTGTTTGTTCACAATCGTATGGTTTGAGTAAGAAGGTAGCGCATGTGAGCTGCCTAGTTAAAAGAATTTGGAGGTGAAACTTAATAAACCTTTTCATTAAAAATTTGCCTAATCGTGAAATTATTCAAAAGTAAGTGCAGATTGGAAAGCGGAAATACCTGTTCCTAATGCTACCTGACAGACTATTGGCCGGCGTTTGCAAGCCAGCCAATCCAGGAGCAGCATTTATTTTCCTTGGCTGTACCCTTAAGAGCAAAGATAAGACTGTAGATATTGGCTTCTGTGGTAGTGCTAAGTAAGGGTTTCCATAGCTTTAAGACCTTTCTACAACCATTATAAATAAAATTTAAGAACTCTGTTGCGACAGAAAAGGACAAAAGAAAATGGCTAAAATGAAATCATCCAGTCAACTGATGATAAATTTGCACTTACCCATGATGGATGTAAATAAGCTAGCTACTAGCCTTACCCTGGCCGTGTGTATTAGCAGCTAGTTAGCTGTAGCTACAATCACCTTGAGTCACAGAACAAAGTGAAGATGTCTGCATGCGACTCAAAAGTTTTGCACAACAGTGAAGTCTTGCACAACAAAAGGAAACTACACAGAAAATATTAGATAAAATAGTCCTGCCACAATAATATTTAAGATCTGTGATTAACATATTTAAGACCAACTTTTTCCCTGCAATGAATTTAAAACATTTCAAGTCGTTAATTTTTAGATACATCAATTTAAGACTTTGTAAGGACATAGAGACACCCTGTAGGACAGTTTTCACTGTGTGCATTAATGTGTAATGAGGTGTACGTGGGGTCTTATGTATTAGTGGATTTCAGTTATTTGGGGCTGAAATCCATATAGGCCCAAAAAGGGTTAAGGTGAATATGCAACTAACTGCATATTCATCTTAACCCCTACAAA